>NC_052614.1:36234557-36293799 GCF_016545825.1 Eucalyptus grandis | reverse complement strand
ACAATCCCACCGCCGCTTGAAGGATTGGTCACGAGTCCCGGCGTTGTTGGAGAAATCTTCGTGAAGTGTTTTGAAGTTGACAAAACGTTTCCATCAGTCTAATGCGAAGGTCGGCGGACTACGTTGGTTAAAGTGCGAAGACTTCCGGACAGCTTGAGACTCAAGACTCAAAGTCTATCCTCATTGTGAGTCTCTAATCCGTTGAAGAAAGGTTATCCGACTGGATGTTTTGTTCAGGATTTAATCTTATCATCTAGAGAAGATCTCGTGGTTGGAGAAGACATATAAGAATCCTTTGATTGATCAAGATTGATTCAATGACTGAAGATTCGATGATTGTCTAAATATTATTGGAAGGTTCTACTTATGGAAACCGAGATCCATTGTATGGGCGAACAGGATTGATGGGCTATCAACACGTTCCTTTAATAGCTCGAACAATCTTCCTAATTGATTCCATCCAACGGGTAGATTGGAGGAATTCCTTTGGTAAGTGCCAACGGGTATGATGGCATAAAGGAGTATATAAGGAAGACGTTCTTAGTTGTTCGAGGTGTGCGCGATAGAAGAATTCCAAAGTCTCGAAGCTCCTATTTGTTTAGATAAATCTTTTGAGTGAATACTTGTATACAAAGAGAGTCTATATTTGTGAAAGACCTTGAGGAGGTGTGGTAAAATATCTACACTTTGTGAAATCAAGGCAAAGCTATGCTTGTAACTTCTCTTTTGATCATAGTGAAATCCAGCCCGGTGGGGGTGTCGGTGCGGAAGAGTGGACGTAGGCTTGGAATAAGCCGAACCACTATAAATCCTGTGTTCAATTTTCTCTTCCTCACTCTCTCTATCTCAATCGTATTTCATTTTGTTAATTAAGAGAGAATTTACTTTCTATCATATGTTAAGAATCGCTTCTGTATATCGATAAATTGTTTGGGCACCTATTCACCCCCCTCTAGGTACTCATACTAGCAATATCAATTGGTATCAGAGCCCGTGTACTCACTTTGTTTGAAGTGTTTTACTTTAGAGTTAAAGATCCATGGCTAGTATGCTAGCACCGGGGCGATGGAAGGGCAAAGTAATACCGGATCACCCTACTTTGATGGAAAGGATTACAACATCTCGGAAGAACAAGATGAAAGCTTTCCTACGATCAAAGGATCCTCCGGAATGGGATGTTGTAGAAAAGGAATTACTCCTACCACTTTGCATCGAGTCTCGAAAGAGGAAAAGAAACTGAAGAAACCAGCGGAATGTCTCGGAAGAAATAATCAAGAGACAAACACTCGATGCAAAAGCAATTTACTCCTATATTGTGCTTTATCACCAACTGAATATAATAGAATATCTTCTTGTGGTACAGCAAAGAAGTTTGGGACAGATTGCATATCACCTATGAAGGAACAGATCGAGTGAAGGAAACAAGAATCAACATTCTTCTCGGTCAATATGAAGCCTTCATAATGAAACCGGGAGAATCCATATCGACATGTTTAGTCGTTTTTACGGATATTGTGAATGGTCTTGAAAATCAAGGTCAACCAACTTCTGATCCCATGAAGGTAAACAAGCTACTTTGCGTGGACTCTCCGGGATTGGAATCACATAAAGACTTCGATAAGAGAGACGCAGAGAATCATGCCACTATCTCGTCGATGAGCCGATTGGAACTCTTCAGTCTATGAAGTGGAAAGGATCAATGAAGATGAAGATCAAAAGGTAAGAAATCAATTGCATTAAAATCAAATGATGATTCTGATGATACGATTCTGAAGATGATATGGACGATGAGGAGCTTGCTCTCATGATAAGAAGATTCAGAAAACTAAATAGAAAAGGAAGAAGGTTCAACTCAAAGAAACAAAGCTTTCAAAGACAGCGGACCAAGTCTGTTGATGATGAGGAACCAAATAAAGATGTAGTCTGCTTTGAATGAAAGAAAAAGGGACACATCGTACCAACTGTCCCTCTTCGAAGAAGAAGAGAGGAAAAGCTGAAAATTTCGAAAAGCTCTCAAAGCCGAAACCGGGTGATACTGAGTGTGAAGAAAGTGATAATGAATATGCCAATCTATGTCGATGGCACACCGGACTGCACTGATCAAGCTCGGGATCGGACTCGGACAAAGTGAATTTGAGGCAAGTGATTTTAAAATTCCTGTCAAAGTTTCTAAATATATTGATGAACTATGCTTTAGTCTTAAGACTTCTCTCAAAAGAATTTCTGAACTGAAAAAAAAAACTCAGCTCTAAAACAAAATGAAAATGTTTTAGCAGAAGAGTTAAAAGTCTAGACTTGTCTGTTTCCAATATTAAAGAAAATGAAGATAATCTTTTAAAAGAAAATGCTTTTTTAAAAACAGATTTATCAAATATATCAAAGAAATTTTCTATAGGGTCTGAAAAACTTGAGAAAATTCTTTCAGCACAAAGACCTTACTTCAATAAGTCTCGGTCTAGGTATGACAGAAGAAACAATCCCTTGATTGCTTTTCCTAAAGTAAAAGAAAGAATTAAGAAAAGACTCTCGAGTGAGGTTTACAAAAATCACTTCAAGAAAGTTTTTGTAAAACCCGTGGCGAAAATGCTCTCGATGTTCTAAGTGCAACAGTCCGGATCACTTTGAAAAAGAGTGTCCTATGGTATGGAAACCTGTTAAGATAGTATTGGCTAATACTTTTTTATCTTACTAACACCAAAGGACCCAAGAAAATTTGGGTACCAAAGAAAGCTTGAGACTTTATTTTAAATGCAGGTCTCCGTCAAGAAATAGGTAAAGTGGTATCTTGACAGTAGATGCTCAAGACACATGACAGGAGACTCAAATTGCTTTATAAAGATTGCTCAAGTAAATGGTGGAAAAGTTTCATTTGGAGGAAACAGCAAAAGAAGTATTGTGGGATTTGGAACTGTGAAAATTGGAACTCTCACAATAAGTAATGTTTCCTTAGTGGAAGGACTCAATTACAATCTTCTCAGCATTAGTCAATTGTGTGATACTGGTTTCAAGATCTTCTTTCAAGAAGGAACATGTTACGGAATCGAGTAAAGACTCTACTCGATCTTTCATGGGTCGAAGACATGGAAATATCTATCTCTTTTGGATGTGAAACCAAATGAATCGCAATGCCTTATCTCAATTCAAGACGAAGCAAGCTTATGGCACAAAAGCTTGGTCATGTCAACATGAAGCAATTAGCCAAAATTTCTTCAAAACAGCTTGTTCGAGGACTACCCATTGCCATACCAAAGACTGATTCATGCACTCCATGTATTCTGGAAAGCATGTAAGAAATTCTTTTAAGCCAATTAATTATATCTCTACTAATCATGTACTACGCTTGCTGCATATGGATCTCTTCGGACCAACCAGAACTCAAAGTATTGGGGTAAGAAGTATTGCCTAGTAATTGTTCATGATTACTCCGTTTACTTGGGTATATTTCCTTGCAAGTAAGTCGAAACCTTTTCGTATTTTGAAAAATTTGCTAAAATGGTTCAAAATGAAAAGGGATGTGTTATATCTTGTATAAGAACGAGATCATGGAGGTGAATTTGAAAATCAAGATTTTACAAAATTCTCGTGATGAATCTGGCGTAAGCATGTGTTTTCCTCTCCATATACTCCTCAGCAAAATGGAGTTGTGGAAAGAAAGAACAGATCTCTTCAAGAAATGGCTAGAACTCTTTTAATTGAAAGTAAAATTTCTTCTCGATTTTGGGAATGTTTGTTTCAACAGCATGCTATATCATCAATAGAGTCTTCTTAAGATCTATTCTTCGAAAACCCCTTATGAGTTATTCAAAGATAAGAAGCCTATTGTTTCATACTTTCATGTATTCGGGTGCAAATGTTTCATATTGAAAAAATGCAAAGATCGAGTTGGTAAGTTTGAAGAAAGATCGAAGAAGGTATCTTCCTTGGATATTCTACTTCAAGCAAAGCCTACGAGTCTATAACAAGAAGAGCGGGTCTGTGGAGGAGTCAATGAATGTCAAATTTCAAGACTCAACGCAAGATGAATCAAGTCGACTCATCAAGAAGAGTCTCAACCTCAGAACCCTCCAAAGTCTACAACTCAAGAAGCATCTCGGACTGGAAAACCAGCTTCAAGATGTTCGTGAAGATCTAAACAAAGAAATAGATCATCAACCGACAAATCAACGAGTAACTGGAAGCATAAGTCTAGTCATCCCAAAGATCTTATAATCGGCGAAATTAATGAAGGAATTCGCACAGATCCAAAAGGCGAGAAGAGTCTAGTCTTTGTGGCCCTCGTTTCTGAAATTGAACCAAAGAGCATAGAAGAAGCTTTATCGATGAAAGCTGGATTGAAGCTATGCAAGAAGAGCTCGAGACGATTCAGCATAAATGATGTGCAAATTGACATCCAAACCAAAAGGTAAAACTTATTGGAGCTAAATGGGTTTTCGAAACAAGATGAACGAGAAAGGAAAAGTCGTACGAAATAAAGCAAGACTCGTGGCCAAGGGATATACGCAAGAAGAAGGAATAGACTATGATGAGACTTACGCTCCGGTGGCAAGGTTAGAAGCTATTCGACTATTACTTGCGTTTGCTTGTTATAAGAATTTCAGGTTATTCCAAATGGACGTCAAAAGCGCCTTCCTAAATGGATTTATCCATGAGGAAGTTTATGTGGAACAACCACCAGGGTTTGAAGACCCAAAGAAGCCAGACTCAGTCTTCGAGAAAAAGGCTTTGTATGGTTTGAAGCAAGCACCTCGGGCTTGGTACGATTACATTGAGTAAGTTTTTAATTCAAAATGGTTTTGTCAAAGGTAAAGTAGATACGACCTTATTTATCAAGAAGGAAAACAAAAGTTTCTTACTTGTTCAAATATATGTGGATGACATTATTTTCGGATCCTCTAATGAGAATCTCAGGCAAGAAATTTTCTAAGTCTATGCGGGATGAATTTGAAATGAGTATGATGGGAGAATTAACATTTTTTCTTGGTCTTCAAGTAAAACAATTGGAGGAAGGAACTTTTATTTATCAAGAAAAATATGCTAATGATCTTGTCAAAAGGTTTGGACTGGAAAAGTGCAAAAAGGTCGACATTCCAATGTCAAGTTCTTTAAAGATAGACAAAGATGAAGAAGGCAAGAAAGTTGATCAAAAGCTGTACGGGAGCATTATTGGATCACTTCTTTATCTTACGCTTCTAGACACGATATTTTGTTGAGTGTTTGCATCTATGCTAGGTTTCAATCGAGATCCTAGAATCTCATCTCGGTGCTGCGAAACGCATCATTAAATACGTCGCTTCATCATCAAGCATTGGTCTTTGGTATCCTAAGAAGGGAGACTTTAATCTTAAGGATATTCGACGCAAATCTGGCCGGTTGCGAGTTGATAGAAAGAGCACTTGGGGAACTTGCCGGTTGCTTGGAAGCAGGGACAGTGTCTTGGTTTTCAAGGAAACAAAGCACTGTGTCTCTTTCAACAACAGAAGCAGAGTATGTAGCTCTTGGAAGCTGCTGTTCGCAAATTCTATGGATAAAACAACAGCTAAGAGACTTTGAAATTGAAGACTCATGCACGGAGATTAATTGCGACAACACCAGCGCTATCAACCTCACCAAAAATCCAATTCTCCACTCAAGAGCAAAGCATATAGAGATTCGACATCACTTTATAAGAGACCATGTTCAAAATGGAGATGTTTCAATTCAATTTGTTGACTCAAAGAATCAATCGGATATATTCACAAAGCCTTTGGAGAAAAATCAATTTGAGTCTATACGGTCCAGACTCAACATTTTGAGATATGAGGATATCAAAGTCTAAAGACTTTCGACTCGGCCAACAAGACTTTATCTACCGTCTTGGCTCGACCTTCGGACTTGTAAGTCTTTCTCTCTCCAATCTTATCTTGAAAAGGTACGATCATCGATTTGTGTTTAAATTGCTGCTATATTTAATTAACATAAATATTGCATCGATTCATTTTCAAAAGGGAAGTTATTTTGAAATAACTATTTTTGCGGATAAAGACAGTTATTTTGAAAAGGCATATTTTTATTTCCTTTGTGACGGTTTGTTTACTCTTCTTTTTAACCGATTGTGCACTGTCGATTTCTCTTCACTTTTCTATTCACTTTTCTCTCAAAAACCCTAGAAAGCATCGATCCTCAATTCCCGTTTGTCTTCTTCGCTCAATCTTCAAAAGTTTTCATCTTTTCGGGAAAGTCAAGCAAGGAATCTTCCAAACACCGAGAAAGATGTCATCTTCACGAAAGTCCTCAAGAATCGCAAGTAGGGGACCACAGAGAATGAGTCAGGGGCCTACGCACTTCGATCTTACTAAAGATGAAGTTACTCCAGATCAGCAACCGAGCCCACAACATTCTCAGCAGCGTCAGTCTCCTCCATCTAGTCCTCAAGGCGGTGTTCAACAGCATCAAGAAGAAATAATTGAGGATGCAGACCCCGTAAGAGTTCAAAAGCCCGCTTTTATTTACAAGCTATATCGTGCCTTAAAAGGAATTCGTACTCCTTTGAACTATGTTGATGAGTTTCTTAGAGACAAAGGATATAGGAACGAATATATCTTTCTGCGAAAAATGAAAAGTTTGGGAATCGCTCGTGAAGGGGTGGCTGAGGAAACCCTTGCGAATATCCCAAGTGATCCTCGTGACTGAGGATCGAATCCAGTAGATGGGAATGACGATGACAATCTGTTCAGTCTATTTCAACCGAAAATGGGTATTGCGGCTGAAATTCAAGGAAAAAGGGGAGATTTGTTCAGATCAAAGGAACAAAAGGATCTGTACTCGAAATTGCTTTGAAGCGTGGGGTAATAAACCCTAGGAGTGTGGACTTTGATTTTCTGGATGCTTTGTGAAAGTGAACTTGAGGAAAAGTTCGATTATCTTCAACTTGAAAAGTTTTGCTCGACTCAACGAGGCTTATACTGAATTGACTGCATATTTCTATTCAAATCTTAGCTTTTTGGATGCGAATAGATTCTCCTTGATGTTAGAGAACAAGACTATGTTGTGGATATGAATATCTTTGGCGGATGTGTTAGAAGTTGAGAGAGGCGAGATATCAACCAATCAAAGTTTCCATTGCTTGGGCTACACTTGAACTGGTGAAGGACAGGAGAACAGATGAGAAGATCACCTACTCACGGATGAATGCATTCAACATCTTGCTTCACAAGATTGTGATCAATTGCCTTCGGCTGAAATCAACTTCCAAAACTAATGTTTCAAGTTCTGAGGCAAAGTTGATGTATGCCATCCTCTGTGGTAAGAAGTTTTCTCTCCCTCATACTGTTATGTTTCACATGTATAGAGCAGTGATGAAGGACAGAGGTCAACTCCCTTACCCAAGCCTTGTTACGAAGTTATTCGGACATCCGAATATTCAGCCTCCGCAAAATCTTTTTGTGTTCGATCATGCGATCATATGGTGGTAGGACTGAAAATGGTGACCAAAATGCATCTGAAGGAACTGAGCAAGGAATTGGAGAAATTCAAGGAGAAGACTCCTACCAAATCTCATCAATTCTCTTCTGCTGCTAAGAGAAAAGGGAAGGAGCCCATGGCTGCTTCATCAAAGAAAAGAAGAGCTCTCCTCGTTGAGGATGAAGATGATGACGAAGACATCACCATCTCGCAATGGCTTTGAGGAATTTAGGTCGTCTGTTCCACGAAAGAATCGGAACAAAAGACGAAAGAAGCGAGAGGAGAAGGAAGAAGAAGAAAGAGAAGCAAAGCAAGAAGCGAGAGAAAGAAAGACCTGAAGAAGAAAGAAGAGAAGAAGGAGAACCCGAGGAAATCTCTTCTCCACTGTAGGCATGGAAACGGGGGAGATCGGGAGAAAGGAGTGACGTCTTCATATCTGATGCAAGTGAAGGAGCCGGGCCGCTCGCTCGCTGCACCCCGAAGATGTTTATGCATCTCAGTTTCCAGAAGAAGGTCATGAAGTGTCATCACCAAATCTGCAAGACTATGCTGATCTACCATCTTCTCGCATCGATCGAGCCGAAGCAAGTACTCGACGATAATGGAGCAGATTTTCGTAGAATCATGGATCTTCTCTTGGAGATGAAAGGTCAGATTTATGCCTTGGGATGCGAAGTTCAAAGTTTGAAGAATGAAAGTCAAGCTTCTTCCTGTTCATTGAATGATAAGATGCAAGCCCTCTCTATTCGAATCGGGCCAATGCCAAGAGTGAGGAGGTTGTACAGTGAAGGAAGACTTTAAAAGGCTTGGAAGGCATCGTTCGATCTATGGAAGATTTCCAGCTTGTCCGCATTCCCAAGACTTCATCTCATCCTTTTTAATGATGACAAAAAGGGGAGAGATGCATGATTTGATCAAAAAACTTTCAATCATTTTTAACTTTTTGTTGGATTGTGTTGTTGTTTAACTATTTTTGACGACTTTGACTTTGTTTTGTGTCTCGGATGAGATTTGAACTAGACTTAGACTTGACTGCTTCTACTAACAAGTATTGATATCTTATGGATGGTTTATTATATACTAGACTAACCTATTTTCTGTGGTTGATTCTAGTGTTAATCTTTTAGCCATTCATCTCTATAAGATATGCATATGTGTTTGAGAAATGTTTTGTAGGTCAAAGTTATCCAAATCTGCAGGAAGGTTTTGTCACCATCAAAAAGGGGGAGATTGTTGGAGAAATCTTCGTGAAGTGTTTTGAAGTTGACAAAACATTTCCATCGAGTCTAGTCCAAGGTCGCGGACTCATTGGTTAAAGTCTGAAGACTTCCGGACAGCCGAGTTAAGACTCAAAGTCTATCCTCATTGACGATCTCTAATCCGTTGAAGAAAGGTTATCCAGAATTGGATGTTTTGTTCAGATTTAATCTTATCATCTGGAGAAGATCTCGTGGTTGGAGAAGACATATAAGAATCCTTTGATTGATCAAGATTGATTCAATGACTGAAGATTCGATGATTGTCTAAATATTATTGGAAGGTTCTACTTATGGAAACCGAGATCCCGATTGTATGGGCGAACGGGATTGATGGGCTATCAACACGTTCCTTTAATAGCTCGAACAATCTTCCTAATTGATTCCGTCCAACGGGTAGATTGGAGGAATTCATTTGGTAAGTGCCAACGGGTATGATGGCATAAAGGAGTATATAAGGAAGACGTTCTTAGTTGTTCGAGGTGTGCGCGATAGAAGAATTCCAAAGTCTGAAGCTCCTATTTGTTTAGATAAATCTTTTTAGCGAATACTTGTATACAAAAGAGAGTCTATATTTGTGAAAGACCTTGAGAAGGTGTGGTAAAACATCTACACTGTGGAATCAAGGCAAAGCTGTGCTGTAACTTCTTTTGATCATAGTGAAATCCAGCCGGTGGGGCCGGTGCGGAAGAGTGGACGTAGGCTTGGAATAAGCCGAACCACTATAAATCCTGTGTTCAATTTTCTCTTCATCACTCTCTCTATCTCAATCGTATTTCATTTTGTTAATTAAGAGAGAATTTACTTTCTATCATATGTTAAGAATCGCTTCCGTATATCGATAAATTGTTTAGGCACCTATTCACCCCCTCTAGGTACTCATACTAGCAATATCAGGCGTCACTCCTGCTGAGTCAACAGAAGAAACATAAACCAGCGAAGGAAATTAAAATGACAATAATAGCTCTTGTTGTACAAATACTAAATGCACTGGCCGAAAAAGGAACTAAGTGAATAAAAGGGTAAATGCTTTTGGTCCTTAGTCCTATCCACAAGAATAACAACATAAATTATTTTACCATAGACAAAGAACTGAAGGTTTTCATGGCATTGACATATTTACTGAGGTGATCACCCAAGAGTAGCATTATCCTCACATGAATCCTCAAGTTGGCGTAGAACTCATCTTTATACTTTCGATGTGGCAAACAGCGACAGATCCGAGTGAACCTATGGCTCCTAAAAGAACGAAGATGGATTCAAAACAAGAAAGGCAGGTTCCTATGGACTAGGATGATCCTATACCGAGATCCCATTAAATTGATTATCCCTACCTGAAATTTGATTCAAAACAGCTAAATTTGCAGCATTGGGCATAGAAGTTTGAATAGTGTGTTCGAGACTAAAATCTATACTTCTTGCTTTCGACGATCAAATTAATCTCATAGTATCTTATCCAAGTTGATTGGCGAAATAAGTGATTACAACGGCACCTTTAAATCATAGATGGGTGCATCCAGAGTTATTTGCTTGTGCTTTGATAGGTTAGGTTAAAACGTAACAAACCAGTTGAAGTTGCAATCTAAGGAACAGACAACGAGATTTACCTCTGTACAACAAAGACTCTGATATTGCTAGTATAAACACCTAGAGGGGGGGTGAATAAGCGCACAAACAATTTGTCCCAAATACGGAAGTAATTCTTAACAAATTGAAATACGATCAAGATAGAGAGAGAGAAATTTGAACACAGGATTTATAGTGGTTCGGCTTATTCCAAGCCTACGTCCACTCTTCCGCACTGACAGCCCACCGGCTGGATTTCACTATGATCAAAAGAGAAGTTACAGCACAGCTTTGCCTTGATTCCACAAAGTGTAGATGTTCTACCACACCTCCTCAAGGTCTCTCACAAATATAGACTCTCTTTTGTGTACAAGTATTCGCTCAAAGGATTTATCTAAACAAATAGGAGCTTCGGACTTTGGAATTCTTCTATCGTGCACACCTCGAACAACTAAGAACGTCTTCCTTATATACTCCTTTATGCCATCATACCCGTTGGCACTTACCAAATGAATTCCTCCAATCTACCCGTTGGACGGAATCAATTAGGAAGATTGTTCGAGCTATTAAAGGAACGTGTTGATAGCCCATCAATCATGTTCGCCCATACAATCAGGATCTCGGTTTCCATAAGTAGAACCTTCCAATAATATTTAGACAATCATCGAATCTTCAGTCATTGAATCAATTTTGATCAATCAAAGGATTCTTATACGTCTTCTCCAGCCATGAGATCTTCTCCAGATGATAAGGTTAAATCCTGAACAAAACATCCAGTTCTTGATAACCTTTCTACAACGGATTAGAGACTGTCAATGAGGATAGACTTTGAGTCTTGAGTCTCGGCTGTCCGGAAGTCTTCGGACTTTAACTAACGTAGTCCGCACCTTCGTACTAGACTAATGGAAACGTTTTGTCAACTTCAAAACACTTTCACCGAGATTTCTCCAACAATCTCCCTTTTGATGGTGACAAAACCTTCCTGCAGATTTGGATAACTTTGACCCGCAAAACATTTCTCAAACACATATGCATATCTTATAGAAATAAATGGCTAATAGAATAACACTAGAATCTCGCAACTACAGAAAATAGGTTAGTCCAAAAGATATGATTAAGTCATTCATAAGATATCAATATTGATTAATAGAAGCAAAGTCAAGTCCAAGTCTAGGCAGTTCTTATCCGCACACAAAACAAAGTCAAACAGGTTCAAACCATAAACCTCAAAACAATCCAACAAAAAGTTTAATGAATGAAAAGTTTTTGAATAAAATCTTGCATCTCTCCCCCTTTTTGTCATCATTAAAGAGGATGAGATGAAGTTAAGATTGCTTGGGAACGCGGACAAGCTGGATATCTTCCATAGACCAACGATGCCTTCCAGCCTTTTAAAGTCTTCCTTCACCCTGTACAACCTCCTCACTCTTTGCATTGGCCTGATTCTCGAATAGAGAGGGCTTGCATCTTATCATTCAATGAACAGAAGAAGCTTGACTTTCATTCTTCAAGCTTTGAACTTCGCATCCCAAGGCATAAATCTGACCTTTCATCTCCAAGAGAATATCCATGATTCTCGCGAAAATCTGCTCCATTATCGGAGTCGAGTACTTGCTTCGCTCGATCGATGGAGTAAAAGCGTACGATGGTGGATCGATAATCTCGCAGGTTTGGCAATGAAGCTTCATGACCTTCCTCCGGAAATTGAGATGCATAAACATCTTCTGGGTCTGCAGACGAGCGACTGACTCCTTCACTTGCATTAGGATATGAAGACGTCACTCCTTTCTCCTGATCTCCCCCGTTTCCATGCCTACGGTGGAGAAGAGATTTCCTCAGGTTCTCCTTCTTCTCTTCTTTCTTCTTCTTCAGTCTTTCTTCCTCTCGCTTCTTGCTCTGCTTCTCTTTCTTCTTCTTCCTTCTCCTCTCGCTTCTCTTTCTTCTTCTTCCTTCTCCTCTCGCTTCTTTCGTCTTCCGATTCTTTCGAGGAACAGACGACTTAAATTCTTCAAAGCCATTGCAGAGATGGTGATGTCTTCATCATCATCTTCATCCTCAATGAGGAGAGCTCTTCTTCTCTTTGATGGAGCAGCCATGGGCTCCTTCCTTTTTCTCTTAGCAGATAAGAGAATTGATGAGATTTGGCAGGAGTCTTCTCCTTGTATTTCTCAATTCCTTGCTCGGTTCCTTCCGACGCATTTTGGTCACCATTTTCAGTCCTACCACCATATGATCGCATGATCGAACACAAAAGATTTGTGGAGGCTGAATATTCAGATGTCTGAATAACTTCAGTAACAAGGCTTGGGTAAGGGAGTTGACCTCTGTCCTTCATCACCGCTCTATACATGTGAAACATAACAGTATGAGGGAGAGAAAACTTCTTTCCACAGAGGATGGCATACATCAACTTTGCCTCAGAGCTTGAAACATCAGTTTTGGAAGTTGATTTCAGCCGAAGGCAATTGATCACAATTTTGTGAAGCAAGATGTTGAATGCATTCATCCTTGAGTAGGTGATCTTCTCATCCGTTCTCCTGTCTTTCACCAGTTCAAGTGTGGCCCGAGCAATGGAAACTTTGATTGGTTGATATCTGCCTCTCTCAACTTCTAACACATCTCGCCAAAGATATTCATATCCACAACATAGTCTTGTTCTTTGACGCTGAAGAAGAATCTATTCGCATCTAAAAAGCTAAGATTTGAATAGAAATATGCAGTCAATTCAAATAAGCCTCGCTTGAGTCAAAGCGAGAACTTTTCAAGTTGAAGATAATTGAACTTTTCCCTCAAGTTCACTTTCACAAAGATCCAGAAAATCAAAGTCCACACTCCTAGGTTTATTACCCCACGCTTCAGCAATTTTGAGTACAGATCCTTTTGTTCCTTTGATCTGAACAAATCTCCCCATTTTTCCTTGAATTTCAGCCGCAATACCCATTTTCAATTGAAATAGACTGAACAGATTGTCATCGTCATTCCCATCTACAGATTCGGTCCCCGGGCCACGAGGATCACTTGGGATATTCGCAAGAGTTTCCTCACCACCCCTTTACGAGCGATTCCCAAACTTTCCATTTTTCGCAAAAGATATATTTGTTCCTATATCCTTTGTCTCTAAGAAACTCATCAACATAGTTCAAAGGAGTACGAATTTCTTTTAAGGCACGATATAGCTTGTAAATAAAAGCGGGCTTTTGAACTCTTACGGGATCTCGCATCATCGATGATTTCTTCCCGATGCTGATAAACAACGCCTTGAGGACTAGATGGTGGAGAATGACGCCGCTGAGAATGTTGTGGGCTCGGTTGCTGATCCGGAGTAACTTCATCTTCGCAAGATCGAAGTGCGTAGGCCCTCACTCATTCTCTGGGTCCCCTACTTGCGATTCTTGAGGACTTTCGCGAAGATGACATCTTTCTCGGTGTTTGGAAGATTCCTTGCTTGACTTTCCCAAAAGATGACAACTTTTGAAGATTGAGCGAAGAAGACAAACGGGAGTGGAGGATCGATGCTTTCTAGGGTTTTTGAGAGAAAAGTGAATAGAAAAGTGAAGAGAAATCGACGTGCTCGTTCGGTTAAAAAAAGGGTAAACGAACCATCACAAAGGAAATAAAAATATGCCTTTTCAAAATAACTGTCTTTATCCGCAAAATAGCTATTTCAAAAATAACTTCCCTTTTGAAAATGAATCGATGCAATTTTTTACGTTAATTAAATATAGCAACAATTTAAACAAGTCTCGATGATCGTACCTTTTCAAGATAAGATTGAGAGAAAAAGACTTACAGTGCCCAAGGTCGAGCCAAGACTATTGATAAAGTCTTGTAAGCTCCGAGTCCGAAAGTCTTTAGACTTTGATATCCTCATACTTCAAAATGTTGAGTCTAGACCGAATAGACTCAAATTGATTTTTCTCCAAAGGCTTTGTGAGTATATCAGCCATTGATTCTTTGAGTCAACAAATTGAATTGAAACATCTCCATTTTGAACATGATCTCTAATAAAGTGATGTCGAATCTCTATATGCTTTGCTCTTGAATGGAGAATTGGATTTTTGGTGAGGTTGATAGCGCTGGTGTTGTCGCAATTAATCTCCATGCATGAGTCTTCAATTTCAAAATCTCTTAGCTGTTGTTTTATCCATAGAATTTGCGAACAGCAGCTTCCAAGAGCTACATACTCTGCTTCTGTTGTTGAAAGAGACACAAAGTGCTTTGTTTCCTTGAAAACCAAGACACCGTTTCGTTTCCAAGCAACCGGCAAGTTCCCAAGTGCTCTTTCTATCAACTCGCAACCGGCCAGATCTCGCGTCTCGAATATCCCAAAGTTTAAAGTCTCCTTCTTAGGATACCAAAGACCCATGCTTGATGATGAAGCGACGTATTTAATGATGCGTTTCGCAAGACCGAGATGACATTCTCTAGGATCCGATTGAAACCTAGCACAGATGCAAACACTCAACAAAATATCAGGTCTAGAGGCGTAAGATAAAGAAGTGATCCAATAATGCCCTGTACATGCTTTTGATCAACTTTCTTCCGTTCTTCATCTTTGTCTATCTTTAAAGAACTTGACATTGGTATGTCGGTCTTTTTGCACTTTTCCAGTCCAAACCTTTTGACAAGATCATTAACATATTTTTCTTGATAAATAAAAGTCCCTTCCTTCAATTGTTTTACTTGAAGACCAAGAAAGAATGTTAACTCTCCCATCATACTCATTTCAAACTCATCCCGCATAGACTTTGAAAATTTCTTGCACAAACTTTCATTAGAGGATCCAAAATAATATCATCCACATATATTTGAACAAGTAAGAAACTTTTGTTTTCCTTCTTGATAAATAAAGTCGTATCTACTTTACCTTTGACAAAACTATTTTGTATTAGGAACTTACTTAATCTATCGTACCAAGCCCGAGGTGCTTGCTTTAATCCATACAAAGCCTTTTTCAGTCTAAAGACTGAGTCTGGCTTCTTTGGGTCTTCAAACCCTGATGGTTGTTCCACATAAACTTCCTCATGGATAAATCCATTTAGGAAGGCGCTTTTGACGTCCATTTGGAATAACCTGAAATTCTTATAACAAGCAAACGCAAGTAATAGTCGAATAGCTTCTAACCTTGCCACCGGAGCGTAAGTCTCATCATAGTCTATTCCTTCTTCTTGCGTATATCCCTTGGCCACGAGTCTTGCTTTATTTCGTACGACTTTTCCTTTCTCGTTCATCTTGTTTCAAAACCCATTTAGCTCCAATAACAGTTTTACCTTTTTGGTTTGGATGTCAATTCCTGGACATCATTTATGCTGAACTGTCTGAGCTCTTCTTGCATAGCTTCAATCCAACTTTCATCGATAAAGCTTCTTCTATGCTCTTTGGTTCAATTTCGAAACGAGTGCCACAAAGACTAGACTCTTCTCGCCTTTTGGATCTGTGCGAATACCTTCATTCATTTCGCCAATTATCGATCTTTGGGATGACTGGACTTATGCTTCCAGTTACTTGTTGATTTGTCTGATTGATGATCTCTCTCTTTGTTTGAATCTTCACGAACATCCTTATTCTGGTTTTCCAGAGTCTGAGATGCTTCTTGAGTTGTAAGCTTTGGAAGATCTGGAGCAGGTTCAGACTCTTCTTGATGAGTCTGACTTGATTCATCTTGTGTTGAGTCTTGAAATTTGACATTCATTGACTCCTCCACAGACTGGCTCTTCTTGTTATAGACTCTGAAGGCTTTGCTTGATGTAGAATATCCAAGGAAGATACCTTCATTTGATCTTTCTTCAAACTTACCAACTCGATCTTTTGCATTTTTCAGTATAAAACATTTGCAACCAAATACATGAAAGTATGAAACAATAGGCTTCTTTTCTTTGAATAACTCATAAGGGGTTTTCTCAAGAATAGATCTTAAGAAGACTCTATTGATGATATAGCATGCTGTTGAAATAGCTTCAGCCCAAAATCGAGAATAAATTTTACTTTCAATTAAAAGAGTTCTAGCCATTTCTTGAAGAGATTTGTTCTTTCTTTCCACAACTCCATTTTGCTTAGGAGTATATGGAGAGGAGAACACATGCTTAAAGCCGATTCATCATAGAATTTTGTAAAATCTTGATTTTCAAATTCACCTCCATGATCTGTTCTTATACTAGAGATAACACATCCTTTTTCATTTTGAACCTTTTTAGCAAATTTTTCAAAATACAAAAAGGTTTCGGACTTACTTGAAAGGAAATATACCCAAGTAAAACGGGAGTAATCATCAACAATTACTAGGCAATACTTCTTACCCCCAATACTCTGAGTTCTAGTTGGTCCGAAGAGATCCATATGCAGCAACCGTAGTACATGATTAGTAGAGACATGATTTATTGGCTTAAAAAATTTCTTACCTCGTTTCCCGGAATACATGGAGTGCATGAATCAGTCTTTTGGTATGGCAATTTGGGTAGACCTCGAACAAGCTGCTTTGATGAGATTTTGGCTAATTGCTTCATGTTGACATGACCAAGCTTTTTGTGCCATAAGCTTGCTTCGTCTTGAATTGAGATAAGGCATTGCGATTCATTTGGTTTCACATCCGTAAGATAGATATTTCCATGTCTTCGACCCATGAAAGACTCGAGTAGAGTCTTTACCGATTCTAGAACATGTTCCTTCTTGAAAGAAGATCTTGAAACCAAAAGTATCACACAATTGACTAATGCTTTGAGAAGATTGTAATTGAGTCCTTCCACTAAGGAAACATTACTTATTGTGAGAGTACCAATTTTCACGGTTCCAAATCCCACAATACTTCCTTTGTTGTTTCCTCCAAATGAAACTTTTCCACCATTTACTTGAGCAAGCTTTATAAAACAATTTGAGTCTCCTGTCATGTGTCTTGAGCATCCGCTGTCACGATACCACTTTACCTGTTTCTTGACGGAGACCCGCATTTAAAATAAAGTCTCAAGCTTTCTTTGGTACCCAAATTTTCTTGGGTCCTTTGGTGTTAGTAAGATAAACAGTATTAGCCCATACTTTCTTAACAGGTTTCCATACCTTAGGACACTCTTTTTCAAAGTGATCCTGACTGTTGCACTTAGAACATCCGAGAGCATTTCTACCTACGGGTTTTACAAAACTTTCTTGAATTGATTTTTATAAACCTCACTCGAAAGCCTTTTCTTAATTCTTTCTTTTACTTTAGGAAAATCAATCAAGGGAATTGTTTCTTCTCATACCTAGACCAGACTTATTGAAGTAAGGTCTTTGTGCTGAAAGAATTTTCTCAAGTTTTTCAGACTCTATAGAAAATTTCTTTGATATATTTGATAAGTTTGTTTTTAAAAAGGCATTTTCTTTTAAAAGATTTTCTTCATTTTCTTTAAGATTGAAAATAGACAAGTCTAGACTTTTAACTTTTTCTGCTAAAACATTTTCCTTTTGTTTTAGAGCTGAGTTTTCTTTTTTCAGTTTGGAAATTCTTTTGAGAGAAGTCTTAAGACTAAAACATAGTTCATCAATATATTTAGAAACTTTGACAGGAATTTTAAAATTACTTGCCTCAAATTCACTGTCCTAAGTCTGATCCCGAATCCGATCCAGTCCGAGTCCGATTGTGCCATCAAACATAGATTGACATATTCATTATCACTTTCTTCACACTCGCATCACCTGTGCTCAGCTTTGAGAGCTTTTCGAAATTTTTCAGCTTTTCCTCTCTTCTTCTTCGAAGAGGACAGTTGGTCCGATGTGTCCCTTTTTCTTGCATTCAAAGCAGAGTACATCTTTATTTGGTTCCTCATCATCGATGACTTGGTCTGCTATCTTTGAAAGCTTTGTTTCTTTGAGTTGAACCTTCTTCCTTTTCTATTTAGTTTTCTGAATCTTCTTATCATGAGAGCAAGCTCCTCATCGTCCATATCATCTTCGTAATCAGTATCATCATAATCATCATTTGATTTTAATGCAATGGATTTCTTACCTTTTGGATCTTCATCTTCATTGATCCTTTCCACTTCATAGACTCAAGAGTTCCAATCAGCTCGTCAACGATAGTGGCATAATTCTCTCGCATCTCTCTTATCGAAGTCTTTATGTGATTCCAATCCCCGGAGAGTCCACGCAAAGAGCTTGTTTACCTTCATGGGATCAGAAGTTGGTTGACCTTGATTTTCAAGACCATTTACAATATCTCGTAAAACGACTAAACATGTCGATATCGATTCTCCCGGTTTCATTCAAGGCTTCGTATTGACCAAGAAGAATGTTGATTCTGTTTCCTTCACTCGATTTGTTCCTTCATAGGTGATATGCAATCTATCCCAAACTTCTTTTGCTGTACCACAAGAAGATATTCTATTATACTCGTTGGTGATAAAGCACAATATAAGGAGTAAATTGCTTTTGCATCGAGTGTTTGTCTCTTGGTTATTTCTTCCCGAGACATTCCGCTGGTTTCTTCAGCTTTCTTTTCCTCTTTTAGAGACTCGATGCGGGTAGGAGTAATTCCTTTTCTACAACGTCCCATTCCAAATGATCCTTTGATCATAGGAAAGCTTTCATCTTGTTCTTCCAGATGTTGTAATCCTTTCCATCAAAATAGGGTGGTCTGGTATTGCTTTGCCCTTCCATCAGCCCTGGTGCTAGCATACTAGCCATGGATCTTTTACTATGAAGTAAAACACTTCAAATAAAGTAAGTACACAGGCTTTGATACCAATTGATATTGCTAGTATAAACACCTAGAGGGGGGGTGAATAGGCGCACAAACAATTTGTCCCAAATACGAAAGTAATTCTTAACAAATTGAAATACGATCAAGATAGAGAGAGAGAAATTTGACCACAGGATTTATAGTGGTTCGGCTTATTCCAAGCCTACGTCCACTCTTCCGCACTAACAGCCCACCGGCTGGATTTCACTATGATCAAAAGAGAAGTTACAGCACAGCTTTGCCTTGATTCCACAAAGTGTAGATGTTCTACCACACCTCCTCAAGGTCTCTCACAAATATAGACTCTCTTTTGTGTACAAGTATTCGCTCAAAGGATTTATCTAAACAAATAGGAGCTTCAGACTTTGGAATTCTTCTATCGTGCACTCCTCGAACAACTAAGAACGTCTTCCTTATATACTCATTTATGCCATCATACCCGTTGGCACTTACCAAAGGAATTCCTCCAATCTACCCGTTGGACGGAATCAATTAGGAAGATTGTTCGAGCTATTAAAGGAACGTGTTGATAACCCATCAATCATGTTCGCCCATACAATCAGGATCTCGGTTTCCATAAGTAGAACCTTCCAATAATATTTAGACAATCATCGAATCTTCAGTCATTGAATCAATTTTGATCAATCAAAGGATTCTTATACGTCTTCTCCAGCCACGAGATCTTCTCCAGATGATAAGGTTAAATCTGAACAAAACATCCAGCTTGGATAACCTTTCTACAACGGATTAGAGACTATCAATGAGGATAGACTTTGAGTCTTGAGTCTGGCTGTCCGGAAGTCTTCGACTTTAACTACCGTAGTCTGCGACCTTCGACTAGACTAATGGAAACGTTTTGTCAACTTCAAAACACTTTCACTGAGATTTCTCCAACAGACACCAACAGTTGCAGTGAGATGATTGATGTAGCTTGCTGATGGGAACGACATACTAGAGGCTTTAGCATACAGGGGGCTCATGTCTGCACCAGAGGTCACAAAGAACCATCAAATCACTTTCCAATCTCCAATTCCATTTCCTCCACTCGCTCTCATCCATATCCAGGCGCTTTGTCACCTATTTCCTCCAATACATGTAAGTAATAATCAGGCGTAACGCAGCAAACATATTGCTCATCTGGGCTTCTTCTACCAAACTCACTTAATGATAGTTCAAAGCAGCTACTTGGATTTATTTCATACATTTTGACATCATGTTTCCTTATCTATTAGAAGGAAAGTTTTTACAGCGGAAGTGGATTATTCTGTAGTTTGGCAAGATAACGTAGCAAGATAATCATATCCAGTCTATCAAGACACTATAAATGATTCTTTTTCCCTTAACTTTTGCAAACACGAAAGTAGCTCCCAGTAAAAGCTCATTTGCAACAACCTGCTTCACTAACTTACCCAATTTAAGGAGGCTGATTATGCAGGATCTAGATGATTCAATCTCACAAAACAATGACTACAGAATCAATAAATGCAGATCAGATATTGTTAAGTTTACCTCCTCGTTGTTATCATCCTGCGGCGCGAAGTACCGATTCCCCTGACTATTAACTGTAGGATTGGAGCTCCCTCCAACAGCATATATCTTCCACCGAGTGTAGTCATTGTTCACAACATGAAAGTACCCAAACCGGCACCGTGGCATACTCTCCTTTAGCTCTTCACCAAAGTGGTTGAACGCAACAGTCACTTGCATCCCTGAGTTAGCCGTGAAATCATCACTGTGACCCAACCTCATCACCTTATCGTGGTGGGTGAACATGTTGCTGGATATTGTGACTGCTGTAGATCCTTCAGTGACATCAATCAGACCGTCTGTGCAATCCGACAGGAAACAATGGTCAATCCAGATTTTTGATGAAGCTAAGACGGATATCGTCGCCGTCTGATCTTCCCCTCTCGGTAACTTCAGAGGGGCTAATCCGGATCTTGGCATTCCCAGAAGGCTTGCAATGGTGAATGTGCACATTGTGGATGATGATGTTGGTGACGTCATAAATGATCAAACAACCGAGACCTGTTATATGCACGTTGGCTCCTCGGCCATCAATGGTCTTGAAACTGCTGATGAGAAGCTCTTTCCTGAGATTGATTACCATATTACCTAGGTGGAAAATCAGAAAAATGTTGAACCAGTTTAGCAGGTTTAGCAGGTATGTCAAACTTTGTCCAGATGATTTCATCTTATCTAAATTTCTCTATGCCTAAATAAGCTACCTTGTCTATACGAAATTGAGTTTCATATTCCTGTTTCGCTGAGGGAAATTTCGCACTGCGCCCCGAGTCCCCACGTTATCCAAGTAACTTTTCGTAGTATTTGATATTAACCCAACGTCTACCGTCCTAAGTACTTGATCTTTCTCTTTTCTTTTGATTGAGTGTAAGTACTTGATGTAAACATAGAAAACGGAGCACATAATAGACAAATTCCGCAGAAGCATGCACTTGTATAAATGACATGGGTGTGCTCGATTGTGGATGATTTCGCCAGTTTACTACCAGAGAAGATGATCCAGAGTGGTCCGGCTTGGACAACACCGTAGCGGAGCGTGCCAGGGGGCGGGTTCTCTGGGTCCGGGTCGGATGGGTCTGTCACAACGTAGACATTGCCGCCCCTGCCTCCCAGGGCCTCACGGCCGAACCCGATCGCGCAGTCAGCTAGGTGCTCGCGGTTCGATTCCCAGTTCGGGTCGCACCGCCAGCAGTCATCTATTGGATTGCCCGTCAAGCATTGGTCCCTGACTTGGACTGCAAGGAGCTGCCTTCTGATGACGGATTCGTTCACCCTCCTGCACGAAATTGTCTTGCCTTCAGATTCCAAGGGCTAATTTGAAATTTAATATCTTCCGCCAAGTCTAAATTGAAATGCAAAGAAGACAGCAATATTATTTCTACCAACGGTAGTATTTTATGTGACAGTGATACCACGAGCACGTTCCTATCACCGCGTCAATGACATTCTCTCATAATGCTGAGTTTTGAATATTGAAACCTAAATATAGAGTAATATCTCGTCAGCATGACATGTTAGCACACAAAAATCACAGCTATTCAATGATTGCCAAATGGGCAAGGGTCACGAGTCGCCAAGTGTTCTGCCCATCAACGCTTGTCATATGATTATCCCACAAACGTGGTACCTAGAATGCACCCAAAATTCGGGAGAAAACAAACCAAATGGAAATTGGCCGGTTGGTTTGCCAGCACTTTTTTTGGTTCCTTTCTTCTCTCTCTCCCTCTCTCTCTCTCTCTCTCTCTCTCTCTCTCTCTCTCTCTCTCTCTCTCTCTCTCTCTCTCTCTCTTTTGGACTTCAGTTTCTGTACTTCAGAGATAAACTAATTACCGGTTCACATCGTGGACGACAGCTTGCGGATCGGAATGCTGATGTGGGTGGACCAAGATTTTAGAAGAAGAAGAGGAAGAAGTTGCATTGAGATTGAGTGCATGAAGAGAGAACGGACAGGATAAAAGGACAATGCAGGACCAAGTAATACGAAGCATTCTCGAAGGTACAACAGCTCTTGACTCCTCCGCTGGCTCGGTCCTTTCGGGTTCTTCCCTTCAAAGAAAAGACTCGATAATCAGTAAAGTGAGGTTGAGTATGTAGCTTGCGATGAGAGTGGTTTGTGCATATATAATGAGTGAAAAGAAGTGGAGAAAGAATAACAAAGGATTTCTGAATAAAGTGCATGTTTCTATTTTTATATATTTTTTGGCTTTTTGGCGAGAGGAGATTACGGGAGACGGCGATTCTTTTCATGAAAATCGAAGCATTGTATATATTCTTCTTTTGTGATCATCTTGTTAGGAGATGATAAATTGCTTTCTTTACCCTCTTTTGATCGAGCTGACGAAAGTTTGTTAGGATTAAAAAAGGAAGAAAATCTCTCAGTTTTTTCTTTAATATCATAACTTTGATTTAATTTCCTTTTCTTTTGAGGCTGGTCATCCGCCGCTAAACTTTGCTCTGGCCTCTGCACATTGCATCTTCCTTTCCTTCACAGGACCAATAAGGAAGAATGACCATCTAGGGTTTTATAATCTCTCTCTCTCTCTCTCTCTCTCTCTCTCTCTCTCTCTCTCTCTCTCTCTCTCTCTCTCTCTCTCTATGGAATCCTAGTCGGATAAAGATGATATATCCTTTGTTTCTTCTCATAAAACTTTGCTTTAGGTAAAATATCAGCTGCCTCCCCCACTTAGGATGAGAAATCAGACTTTTTGCTCCCAAATATAACCTTGTCAGAAAAACTTATTTTATATGGTGCTTTTTTAAAGTTTAAGATTTTGTTAATGGTATCCAATATCCACTCTAGATAATTAAGATTCCCCCTTCTAATTTTGTTGGCTTTGTTGCCTTGTCGGTCTTTTGATGGTATCTAGTATTTATCTTGATATGTTTGTCGTCTAAGAGGCATTTTGTATCGGGTGCTGATGAAATATAGGTATAGACAATAGTTGAATTAGATCCCATCTTCACTAGTGAATACACACAAGCTTGGATATGTACACGATATGTAAAAATACTAGAAGTGGAACTTTTCTTAGGAAGTTGTTCTAGGTGGATGGAAGAGGTTCGAACTTTAGGGCATGTTTGTTTGAGTAAATTAGTTTTCCGCGAACTTGTTTTATGAACTTTCATGCATATGGCTTGTTGCAAATAATTAGTAAGCAGGGGAAAATATTTTCTTTGAAAATGAGATTTTTTTCTGAAAGAAACACACTCTTAACACTGAAAACTTGTAATGAAGGTAGAATTAAATAATTGACCCCATTTGTCTATGGATACAATGTTTGTAAAATAAGTAACTGAAGATAGTTTGGGAAGAAAAAGATCTTGATCTCTTGAAAGTTCTCTTTGTTTTGAGTAATAGCAGAGACAAAGTTAAATTAAGTTTTGCAAAAAGACAATGTCTTGCATAAATTCATAGATACTTAAATTATTAATTAAGTCATCATCGACCTTATTAGTCCAGAGCTTATGATTGATAAGTCTAAAGCTATCACTAATCTTCTTATTATGGTATTTATGATTGATAATACTAGCCTATTGGCCCTGCTTTGCTCAAAGATATCGTAAGATTGTTATGCTCTCACTTTGAATTTAAAGTAAAACATAACTTTTGAAAAAAAAAAATCGTTCTTCTCATTGGTTTGCTAATCTTAGAATTGACAAACGCTTAGATATTAGTTTCTTTTCATTACCTCCTATAAAGTTACTTCATTTTTTATTACGTGATAAAATAGAAGTAATAGATTCACAACTTTCAATTTTGTCATTTAGTTTAGTCTTTTTTCATGTAAGAAAAAAAAATTGAGTACGCGAGATTTGATGTTACTATGGGTTCTTTTAGGACGCTATTAGCACGGGAGTAATTCGATTTTCAAGGCGGACATTAGATATATACATAGAAAACGATTGATGTACTCAAAAGTCACGAAGTTTCTTTTAGTTAATCATTTAATAAGTGGTCCAATAACCCCCGCACCAGATGTGATTCTCATAGGATAAAATCCCGCTATCAAAGGAGGCACTAACTTTGAAGACCTAAGCAGCTACTCCGGGGCCCGTGTAAAGGTTCGGTCTTCTGTCATTATTGGGTCGGAGAGAGGCCCCAAATTTCAAACCTTGGAAAGATAGAAGCTGGAGGGGCACAAAAAAAAGGTAACGAATGCAACTTTAGCAAACAACTTTTGTGACATCGATCTGAGCCCCATTCTCCTCCCTTTCGCCTCAGACTCCTCCAATCTCTGATCCTGTATATCCATGTCCGACGCAGCCCAATTAAAGTGGGGCAAAGCCATTTTCATTGGGTGATTTGTGAGAAAGTTTCAAAGAAATCTGACCCCGCGATTCCCATCAATGTCCGGAGATTCTGTTGTCTCTTTCGTCGCTAATCATGGTGCCACATCCTATTCACAAGAACAAGAGCATGACATGACCATTCTTTCATCAAAGGATGCAACCTTAACATAATCAAAAATTCAGCTAATATCAATATATATACATCCATATATATATATATATACATATATGATACAAAAAAGGCATTTGGTTAAAACATCAGAGTTTTTATAAACAACCAAACTAATATATATATATCTCCACCAAAACTGACTCACAATCTTATCAACTATATATAACTCATACCAAAAAGTCCCTGTTACAAAAGTCCTCCCAAAAACGGACGCTCATGCCGACTTGTAGCTCGCTGAAAAATCTAAAAAATAAGTAGATGAAAAGAGTGAGCTACCATGGCTCCGCAAGTAACATATTTTTTCTAAACGGATTGAGAAATCACTATGCACATTTAAAACAAAACCATAACTCGCTTTAACACAATATATTCATAAATCAACTACCAAAATACCAATGATCTAATACATTGGTCAATCTCATAAAAGCATGTGTTAATGGTCTATTCCACTAATTAATCCCATGAAATCATATGTCAATGGTCCATCTCATCGACCAAACTCAAATCACCTGTCAATGGTCCATTCCATTGACCAACTCATGCTCAAATGTCTATCCATGGTCATGCGTAATGCACATGACAAGACGACCAAGATTCCCCTTTTGGTTAGGTCTCCACCTATTATTAGCCAGTAGACCGGCCTACAAGGATATCTTAGACTAGTATGCGCATGGCCACACACCCCTCAGGGTTTATAGACATTAAGCATCAACCATCAATCACAATACCAGTAATCCAACATCATAATGAAAGTCATATCACAACTCAAGCATTTGATATATAAATATCAAAGCGTTATTCAAAGCGTTTCAAAATTCTTTCATAAAGAGTTGCACAAATCATTTTCAGACAACCATTCAAATCGAATTTGAAATATAACTCCCTCTTGCAAATAATGAAATGACAGTAATAGTTCAATATTATTTTATGTAACAAAATATACTTTTCATCAAATCATAGAATATATAATTTTCAATTTTTTTTTTCAAAACATGAGTATAAATACAAAGAAAAATAGTGTCACTGTCCTAAAAAAAGCCAAAAATCAATTACAGTGGTAACTCGAGTTAGCATACTCAAATTTCTAATAAATAACCAAAAAATAATATTAAAAAACCAAGTAAAATGATATTATAATGAATGACTTGATTATACTAGGTTTATTTATCGATAAAACAACACCTACATGTCACGAAAAGCCTGCCTCTAGCGGCAACCTATTGTTGTCCGATAGACATGGCTTGCACACCAAACTTCATCGCGCCATAACTTCCTTCACAAAATTCCATTTCGAGTCATCTTATAGTCCCTAGATAGCCCTCTTGATGTACTATAAACCCCAACTTAGCTGCCCCAAAACATCTCCCGAAAAGGCTAAAAATCAGGCCCAAAGTTACTATTTGCTACAGTTCCAAAACACTCCCCACCTTGAAAATTTTGTTCCAAACAAACCGTAAGCTCAAATCATGATCCGTAAAATGCTATTGCTTCACAATACTCTAAAATACCATTTCTACAAAAATATGCAGCTCAAAGATTCAAAAATCAGACATCGCCGCACAAATATCCAGGAAATCCAAATTTCGAGCCCTAATTGTGATGATTTGTTCAAATAGACGATTAAAGGCTTCGATCACTTACCGGTGTTACAAAACAAAGTTGAGTTGGCTTATGAAGCGTTCGAATCGCGAGCATAGTAAATTTTTTTCCTTTTCCCCTTTTTCTTTTCTCTTCTGCTTCTTTCTTTCCCCTGTTTCATTTCTGCCCAAGCCCTCTCTCTCTCTTCTCTTAAAAGGCCAAAAGTTCTACTGCTCTCCTTCTACTACTTTTCTTGACTTTTCAAATCTTTTTCTCTTTTCTTTTCTTTTTTAACCTTTCAAAGGCTACATTTTACATTCTCCCCTCCTTTAAAAAATTTCATCCTCGAAATTTATAGATACTTCAATTATGAAACAAGTGAGGGTATTTACATCTTGCTTCCTCCTCGAGTTCCCAAAGTGGCCTCCCTCTCCGTGTGGTTTTGCCACTGGATCTTCACATAAGGAATAGTGTGTTGCCATAACACTTGATCTTTCTTATCGACAATATGAATGGGCTGCTCTTTATACGTTAAGTTTTCTCTCAACTTCAATGGTGTAAAATCCAGTACATGATCAAGATTTGGCACATATTTTCGTAACAAGGACACATGGAACACATTATGCACTCCAGATAATACTAGTGGTAAAGTCAGTTTATAAGCAACTTTACCAATCTTTTCTAATATCAAGAATTGTCCCACGTACCTTGGACTTAATTTACCACGCGTGCCAAATCTCATGACGCCTTTCATAAGAGAAACCTTCAAGAATACATGGTCTCCTACATTAAATTCTACCTTGTATCTTTTGAGGTCTGCATAGCTTTTCTGACGACTTTGTGCTGTTTTCTAACACTCTTGAATGAGCCTAACTTTCTCTTTTGATTGTTGTATGTACTTAGGGCCAGTTAGCCCGTTCTCACCAACATTGTCCCAGCAAACAAGAGTTCTACATTTACGCTCATGCAAAGCTTTGAAAGGAGGCATCTTAATGCTGGAATGATAGCTGTTATTATAAGAAAACTCTGCCAAGTGCAAATGTTCGTCCCATAAACCACCAAAGTCAATATGTAAGATCATAGCATATCCTCTAATGTCTGAATAGTTCTCTCTAATTGACCATCTATTTGTGGGTGAAAAGCTATACCAAAGTTGAGTTGAGTACCTAACACCCCTTGTAAACTCTTCCAAAAGTTGGACACAAATCTCGAATCTCTATTGTAAACAATGTTTACTGGAACTCCATGAAACCTCACCATCTCATTAACGTACCGCTTTGCCATGTCCTCAAGTGAAATGTCAAATCAATAAGACAAAAAGTGTGTAGATTTAGTCAATCGATCAATAATTACCCATGTAGCATTCTTACCACTAGGCATCCTTGATAAACCGACGATGAAATCCATGGTAATATGCTCCCACTTCCTTTTTAGATACTTCAAGTGGGTGTAACCGGCCACCTGATTTCTTATGCTCAATGTTTACTTGCTAGCAAATTAGACATTGGTCGACAAACTTCACAAATATCTTTCTTCATATTGATCCACCATAAGTTTCCTCTCAAATCCATGTACTTCATAGTGCTTCCCAGATGAATCGAGAATCTAGTGCTATGAGCTTCCCGTAATATCTCCTTTTTCAATTCTAAATCACCAGGAACATATAACTGACCACGAAATCTCAACGACCCATCTATGTGGATACTAAAGTCGTCTTGTTTCCCAACTTCCACGCCTTCTCTGATTTTCTCCAATTGACGGTCTTCATTTTGTTTAACCTTGATTTTTTCAATCAACATCGGTTGTACTCAAAGATTAGCTAATCGAGCGCCAAACTGTTGTACCAATGCCTCAAAGCCGCAAGTGTATTTGTTAACCCAAAAGGCATGACAAGGAATTCATAATGCCCATGCCTTGTTTTGAAAGCAATCTTTAGCACATCATCAGCTTTTATCTTCAATTGATGATACCTAGAACGAAGGTCAATCTTAAAAAATACCTAAGCCCCTCGAAGTTGATCAATTAAATCATCAATCCGGGGCCAAGTATATTTATTTTATATCATCACCTTATTAATTTCTCGATAATCTATGCAAAACCGCATACTACTGTCCTTCTTTTTCACAAATAAAATCGGAGCTCCCCAACACTAGGCTTGATGAAACCCTTATCCAAAAGCTCTTGTAGTTGTGTTTTCAATTCATTCGATTCAAAAGGTGCCATCCGATATGGTGTCTTAGAAATAGGTGTTGTACCAGGCATTAAATCGATACAGAACTGAATCTCTCTATCATGAGGCAAATCAGGTAAATCTTCAGGAAATAGATCAGGGAATTCTCTGACAACATGAACATTTTCTAACTTTACCGGCTCCTTACTTGTGTCTTTTAGATAGGCTAAATAACCACAACAACCCTTTCTCAAAAGCTTCCTTGCTTGCATAACTAAAATTAACCTTAGAAAAGTGTTTTTATAACTTCCCAAAAAGGAGAATTCAGGTTGATTGGGAGGTCGAAAAACAACTTTCTTTGGATAACAATCAATAGTAGCATAATATTTTGATAATTAATCCATCCCTAGAATAACATCGAAATCTCGTATATTTAACTCCACAAAATCCACAGGCAATAATACATCATCAATCCGCAGCAAACAATTCTTGAAAACACAATCACCAATCAAAAAATCATTGGAGGGAGTATCAATACACAATTCATATTTTAGAAGCTCAAGCAGTACATCAAGTTTCTTTGCAAAATCAATAGAAGTAAAGGAATGCATGGCAGCAGGATCAAACAATACATAAGCATGTTGTGAGGCAATAGAAATATTACCTACAACAACTATATTAGAAGCCGCCGCATCCTCTTCTGTCACTGCAAAAACTTTCCACTCATTCTTTGCCTTTGTTGGCTTTCTTGTGGTCTATCAACTGGAGGGGCAGTCTTCCTCATAGAACAAGTATAGGCTAGATGTCCAAGTTGCCCACATAGAAAACATACTCTACTATCTCCAAGGGCATTCTTTTGTATAGGACAATCACGCGCCATGTGTCCCATTTTTCCATAAATGAAACATGCTCCTCTCTTGTGATAACAAGGACCGCCATGACGCCTCCCACAAGTAGTAAAAGGGCCTAGATTATTTTAATTTTGGACTTTCCTGGCAAGTTAAAAGCTTTCCTCTTTCTGCTGCCATCGGCATTGCTATCCTGATAGTAAGTGGATTTCAACTTCTTATGTTAAGGTATACCTTGTATGTCCTGCTCCAAAATCTTTTGTTCCACTCTGAGGGCTTATCTAGCATGTCTTTGTAAGTTGTCAATGCTAAGAGTGTAAGTGCATAACTAATTTCATATTGGAGCCCTTTCTAAAAATGATCAACCTTATCTTGCTCATTAGATACAAATTGTTTAGCAGATCTACTCATATGATTAAAGATGACTGCATACTCCAAAATAGTGGAATCGCATTGAGATATGTGCGTAAATTCACTCTTCGTTTTTGTCGAAAATGACATTGGGAAGAATTGAGCGTTGAAAGCCTACTTAAAGTCTTCCCACGCTATAGCACCACCCTTATCTCCAAGGGCTAGCTTTACTCCTTCCAACCAATGCTCTGCTTCACCCTCTAAATATCGAGAGGCAAAGCTAACCTTCTTGTCCTCAGAAATGCAAAGATCCCCTCGATCTTTCTAGTCCATTGCTCAACCGCAAGAGGATCAGCTTTCCCATCATAATGGGTGGTTTTGCCTCTTCAAATTGGGCAAAGGTGTATGGGTCAATCACTCCATCTCCACTTAATTCTTTTGCCTGGCGATACCAATGGATCATCACTTGCTCAAAGTCAATCGGAGGAAACAACCGTTGGTTATCTTCCCTAGCTTCAAGTTAGTCAAGACTCCTATCCTGTTGATTTTCCCACTCCTCATTAAAGACGCACCTCGAGAAGCTTGAGGCATGTTTCTAGCATCAAAGACAACAACTTGCTTGCCTTTACTATTTCTACAAAGCAATGCAAGTGTCTCCAAATTGCGCATGATCACCTAAATCCAAGAATGAAGCTACAACTTAGTATCTAAAAAGCTAACTTGTTAAAAATCTATCACACAATCTCACAACGTCCCACATCTCCCAAAACAAATCAAAACATAAGTTCTGATACCAATAAATGTCACACCTCGATTCACAAGAACAAAAGCATGACACGGCTGTCCTTAAACCAAAGGACGCAACCTTAACATGACAAAAAATTCAGCCTAATATCAATATATATACATCCACATATATTGTTGGGATATAACATGCGGAAACAATAGAATCTTGTAATTTACGTCAATGCGAAATCACCCCAGAGAATTAAATGAGAAAAATAAGGACACTAGAAATTTACGTGGTTCGGTCCGAATTTCGGTACCTACGTCCACGGGGAGAGCCAGCAGCAAATAATCCACTAAAATAAGAGAATCAGAGTTTACAATCGCTCAAGTATTTCCCACACCTAGATTTAACCCCAAACCCAAAGTGTTTAGAAATAAACAACCCACTTGGGTATAAACTCACGGCACAAAATTACCACACGTTCAAGCTCAAAACACAATGCTCTACGTACGCCTGGTTTGCGTACGTACGAAATCGCATATCTCTTCAAGCTTTGCGCGGAGGACTTGCGGCTTCGTTGATCGTTGGACGCGCGCTCTACATAGGGTTTCTTTCGCATAGGCTTCGGCGGCTTCTTTACGTAGGGTGAAAAAGGAAACCTACAACGAATTTCTTTTGTTTTTATATGTGTGTGCCCAAGGTCAAACTTTTGACCTTGGGCCCCACCTCTTTCCTTCTTCACATGTAGAAGCTTCCTTTAATTTCCTTCGAAGCGGCAAAAAGAAAACCCAGGCATGAAAGTTGTGTTGGGCCCCACCATGGATGACAACTTTCACCAAGTATTCCGAAGAAGGAATTCATATACGTGTGCCCATCATTTTATTTTATCTTCATCGAAATTCCTTCGCGAGTCCAGCGAATTTCCTCATTCAATTTAAACTCGAGTCATAATTTAACAATTCTCCACCTTGGCTCGATGTTTGAAACCAAGTTATAGTGCTTATCATCCATGCTGCTCTCCCAACGCCCCGACGGGCGCTCACTCTGCACAGACGCCAATAGAGCTCAAGCAGAGCTTAAGCTTCACCAAAGAAACAGACTTAGTCATCATGTTTGCCAGGTTATCTGCTGTAGCAATCTTTTTAACAGTAACAATACCCTTAGCTAAGACATCTTGGATGAAGTGATACTTGATATTGATATACTTCGTTCGCTCGTGATAAACTGGATTATACGCCAAATATATCGCACCTTAGTTATCACAGTATATATCCACACTTTTCTATTCTAATCCAAAGTCTGAGAGCAAACTTTGTAACCATATCGCCTCTTTCGCTACAAAGGTTAGTGACATGTACTCTACCTCAGTCGAAGACAAGGCAATGTGATACTGTAAGGACGCTTTCCAACTAACTGCACCACCTGCTAGCGTAAATACGTACCCTACTAAAGATCTGCAATCATCCAAGTCATCGGCGTAATCCGAATCCACAAAACCAGTGATCTCACTACCATTGTTGTCCCTTCGATATACTATACCCACGTCTGTTGTCCCCTTCAAATATCTAATGATCCACTTCACAGCTTCCCAATGAGCTTTACCAGGACGCTTCATATAGCGACTAACCACGCTCACAGCTTGTGAAATATCAGGCCTAGTGCACACCATAACATACATAATACTATCAACGGCACTAGAATAAGAAACACGAGACATATGCTCCTCCTCCTCCTCCTCAGTCTGCGATGATAACTTTTCTGAAAATTTAAAGTGCTTTGCTAAAGGTGTACTTACAGATTTTTCTATCTTCTCAATATATATCTTTTGAGACAGACGTAAAACTCCTGCAATCCTGTCAAGCAAAATCTCTATACCCAAAATTTTCTTTGCAGCACTTAAATCTTTCATCTCAAATTCAGCATTTAACTGCCTCTTCAGCACATCAATATCAGACATATTCTTAGATGCTATCGGTATATCATTAACATATAAGAGTAGATAGATCAAAGAACCATTCTCCAATCTCCTAAAGTAAACGCAGCTATCCATCTGAATTTTTGAATAGTTTTGACTAGCCATGAAAGCATCAAAATGTTTATACCACTGCCTAGGAGACTGTTTTGGCATGTACAAAGATTTCTTTAACAAGCAAACATGATCTTCCTTACCCGGAATAGCAAATCCCTCTGGTTGCTTCATGTAAATCTGCTCCTCCAACTCATCATGAAGAAACGCAATTTTCACATCTAGCTGCTCTAAATCGAGATCCTGCGAAGTAATTAAGGCAAGTAAAACACGAATAAAAGTATGTCTTACCACAGGAGAGAACACCTCATTGTAGTTAATGCCCTCACACTGTGTTATATCTCTTCGCCACAAGTCTCGCCTTATACCTCACTGCCTCGACACCAAGAATGCCCTCTTTCCGTTTAAAGACCCATTTACTTCCGACAATCTTTTGGTTCTTGGATACTTTGACCAGCTCCCATGTCTAATTTCGATAGAGTGATTCCATCTCTTCACTCATAACCCCTAACCACTGCGATAACTCCGAACTAGCCATCGCCTCAGAGTAAGACGAAGGCTCATCTGTCTCCACATCATCACCTACAGTTAATGCATAAGCAATATATGTATAATCACAACATACCGGTGATTTAATTTGCCTTCTCTATCTATCTGCGGCTATAGTCTGCTGCGACTTTGCTAGTTGTTCACTATCACCGACTTCAGGAACTGCGGCTTCATCTGCAGTCTCAACTTCAATTATCTTCGAGGTCTCCAAAGTCTCCACCCGAAGCTCCACCTCACTCATGACACCATGATCTGTCTTCTCTGCTGGTTGTGTCTCAGAACTCCTTTTTTGAAGCATTGCAGTCTCGTCGAAGATTACATCTCTACTGATTAGAAAATCGGGTGATCTGGGATCGGTGCACCATAGCCAGTAGTAGCCTTTCACCCCATGTGCATAACCCAGAAATATACACTTCTTCGCCCTCGGCTCAAGCTTACCATCACTCGCATGAGCATACGCAGGACATCCGAATATTCGTAATCCGGAATAATCACCAAGTTTCCCCGACCATACTTCCTCAGGAGTCTTCCACTCGATAGCAGATAATAGAGATCGATTAACCATGTAACATGACATGTTCACTTCTTCGGCCCAAAATTCCTTACCAAGTCTTGCATGCGAAAGCATGCATCGAGCTCACTCAAGCAAAGTTCTATTCTTCCGTTCTGTCACGCCATTCTGATGTAGTGTCCCAGGTACTGTGCGGTGTCTCACAATACCTTCTTTCTCGCAGAACTCGGTAAAATCTTTACCACAGAACTCCATGCCATTATCAGTTCTCAGGCACTTGATTTGCTTATCTGATTGCTTCTCAATCAATGCCTTAAATTTCTTGAATCAATCAAATACATCATATTTGTTCTTCAAAAAATATACCCATACCTTCCTAGAATAATCGTTGATAAAAGTCAGCATATATCAGGCACTTCCTTTCGAAGGAATCGAAGACGAGCCCCAGACGTCTGAATGAATATATTCAATCGGTCGTTTGGTCAAATGAATAGCTATAGTAAACTTAACTCGGTGCTGCTTCCCATAGATGCAGTGCTCACATAAGTCCAGCTTCCCTATCTTCCAACCCTTCAACAACCCTCTTTCATTTAGCATCATCATACATGCCTCACTCATGTGCCCTAAACACATATGCCATAATCGAGTCAAGTTAGAGTCTGACTCACCTGATGAAAATGCAGCGGTTCCGGTCACGGTCTCTCTCCAGTAGATGATAGAGAGTATTCACTTTCTTCCCCTTCATCACTGTCATGGCACCTTGAGAGATTTTCGGTACTCCACTTTCAGCAGTATACCTACACCCGATGTCATCGAGTGTCCCCAAAGAAATAAGATTCTTCTTGAGCTCCAGTAAATGCCTCACATCTGTCAATGTGCGCACCACCCTATTATGCATCCAAATTCGAATTGTCCCTATCCCCACAGTCTTACAGATTGCATTATTCCCAAAAAGAACTCTACCACCATCTGCAGTTTGGTAAGTAGTAAACAAGTTCTTATGAGGCATCATGTGATAAGAACACCCTGAATCTAGCACCCATTCGTCTCCTAACGAAGTAGTAGTCATACATAAAACAGCTTCTGCATCCCTATTGCTCCCCTCAGCAACGTTTGCCACACTACTTGTGGCATTCTGCTTATCAACTTTATTTCTCTACTTTGGACAATCTCTCATGATGTGCCCCTCCTCGTGACACTCAAAGCACTTCACACGTCCCTTGGACTTTCTATTGCGTTATTTTGATCTCCTTTTACCTCTACTACTACTAGGCTCTCGATGTTGTTCTCTACCCCTAATCGTCAGTGCTTGTGCTGCTCTTTTCGCCAGATCGTCATCTCGCAACTTTCTCTGCCACTCCTTAGAGAATAAGGCGGACTTTACCTCCTTTGAGGTAATTGTGGTACGCCCCTACAACAGTGAATCGGTAAAGTGCTCCCATGACTCTGGTAAAGATGCTAACAACATCATGCCCTGCTCTTCATCATCAAGTATCTTATCGACGTTCTTTAGATCCAACATGAGTTTATTAAATTCATCTAGGTGGGTTCTGATAAACGTACCTGCAATATATCTAAACTAAAACATCTTCTTCAACATATACAAGCGATTGTTCAAACCTTTCTTCACATAGAGTGCTTGAAGTTTGGACCATAATGCTGAGGCTTCCTTCTCCTCAATAACCTCTAGTAAGACCTCATCCGAAAAATTTAACAGGATTATACTCTTTGCTTTTTCCATCAGCTCTACCCTCTCTGAAGCTTTCATTATAATCGACAACTCATCTTCACCATCTAGTGCATTGGCCAAACCATGTGTTGTCAATAAAGCCCGCATCTTGATGCTCCATAACATAAAGTTATTTCTCCCATCAAACTTCTCAATTTCAGATTTCCTCTTAGACATAATTGCAATAACAGAATTTCCAGATAATAATTAGACAAGCAAAAGCCTCAAATCATAATCAAGAAATCCAACCCCAAACTCTGATACCAATTGTTGGGATATAATATGCGAAAACGACATAATCTTGCAATTTACGTCAATGCGAAATCACCCAGAGAAATAAATGAGAAAAATAAGGACACTAGAAATTTACGTGGTTCGGTCCGAGTATCAATACCTACGTCCACGAGGAGAGCCAGCAGCAAATAATCCACTAAAATCGGAGAATCAGAGTTTACAATCGCTCAATCGCTCAAATGTTTCCCACACCTAGATTTAACCCCAAACCCAAAGTGTTTAGAAATAAACAACCCACTTGGATATAAACTCACGGCATAAAATTACCACGCGTTCAAGCTCAAAACACAATGCTCTATGTACACCTAGTTTGCGTACGTACGAAATTGCGTATCTCTTCAAGCTTCGCGCGAAGGACTTGCAGCTTCGTTGATCGTTGGACGCGCGCTCTACGTAGGGTTTCTTTCGCAGAGGCTTCAGTGGCTTCTTTACGTAGGGTGAAAAAGGAAACCTGCAACAAATTTCTTCTGTTTTTATATGTGTGTGCCCAAGGTCAAACTTTTGACCTTGGGCCCCACCTCTTTCCTTCTTCACATGCAGAAGCTTCCTTTAATTTCCTTTGAAGTGGCAGAAAGAAAACCCAGGCATGAAAGTTGTGTCGGGCCAACCACTGGGGGTTCGCCCCAGTGGCCACCCTTCCAACATGGAAGGGGGAGGTGAGGGGTTCAAATCCCCACCTTCTCAAGGGGGGGATAGGGAGTAGGGACGCGTAAGTTTGAGAATGGGTTGCGACTCCCACGCCCTGCAAGAGGCAGGGCACAAGTCTGTAAGTGAGTGTAGAGTAGGAATAGAGTAGGACTGACCAAAAAAAAAAAAAAGTTGTGTTGGGCCCCACCGTGGATAACAACTTTCACCAAGTACTCCGAATAAGGAATTCATATACATGTGTCCATCCTTTTAATTTATCTTCATCAAAATTCCTTCACGAGTCCAGCAAATTTCCTCATTCAATTTAAACTCGAGTCATAATTTAACATATATATATGACAAAAAAAGAGCATTTGGTTACAATACCAAGGTTTTCTATAAACAACCAAATATCTCCACCAAAACTAACTCACAACCTTATCAACAATATATAACTCATACCAAAAAGTCCTTGTAAAAATGAACACTCACGCCTACTTGCGGCTCGCTGAAGAACCTGAAAAACAAGTAGATAAGAGGAATTAGTTATTATGGCTTAATGAGTAACAAATTTCTTCTAAGCAAATCGAGAAATCACTATGCACATTTAAAACACAATCATAACTTGCTTTAACACAATATATTCATAAAGTAACTGCCAAAACACCAATCGTTTAATCCATTGGTCAATCTCATAAAAGCATGTGTCAATGGTCTATTCCACTGATTAATCTCACCAAATCATACGCCGATGGTCCATTCCATCGACCAAACTCAAATCACCTATTTGTGGTTCACTCCATTAACTAACTCATGCTCAAATGTCAATCCATGGTCACACGTAATGCCCAAAACAAGACGACCAAGATTCCCCCCTTGGTTAGGTCTCCACCTATTATTAGCCGGTAGCTCGTCCCACAAGGATATCCTAGACTAGTGTGCGTATATACCCACACACCCCTCGGGTTCATAGAGACATTGAGCATCAACTATCAAATCACAATATCCAATAATCTAACATTAGAATAAAAGTCATATGACAATTCAAGAATTTGTTATATAAATATCAAACCATTCTTCAACACGTTTCAAAATTCTTTCATAAAGAATTTCACAAACCATTTTCAAACAACCATTCAAATCGAATTCGAAATATAACTCTCTTTTGAACAACGAAATGGTAGTAATTGCTTGATCATGTTTTATGTAACAAAAGATGCTTTTTATCAACGCATAGAATATATAATCCATAATTTTTTTTTTCAAAACATGAGCTTAAAATACAAAGAAGAAATAATGTCACTTACTAAGGAAAAGCCAAAAATCAACTACAGTGGTAACTCGAGTCGATGCACTCGAATTCCTAACAAATAATTGAAAAACAATATTAAAAAACCAAGTAAAAACGATATTTAATGAATAACTCGACTCTAGGCTTATTGTCGATAAAATAATACCTACACGCCATGAAAAGCCCACCTCTAGCGGCAACCTATAGTTGTCCGCTAGGCACGGTCGCACACTAAACTTCATCACACCATAACTTCATCCACAAAATTCTATTTCAAGCCATTTTATAATCCTTAAAAAGCTCTCTTGATGTACTACAACAACCCCAACTTAGCTGCCCAAAACATCTCTAAAAACAGTTAAAAATCGGGCCCAAAGTTATTGTTCGCTATAGTTCCAAAACGCGCCCCCAACTTGAAAATTCTGTTCCGGACAAATCATAAGCTCAAATCACAACCTGTAAAATGCTATAGCTTCACAATAATTTAAAATACCATTTCTACAAAATATGTAGCTCAACAGCTCAAAGATCAAATTTTGCCGCACAAATATCCAAGAAATCCAAATTTCAAGCCTTGATTGTGACGATTCTTTCAAATAGACGATTAAAAGCTTCAATCACTTACCGGTTACAAAATGAAGTTGAGTTATCTTGATGAAGCGTCCAGATCGCGAGCACGGCAAAATTTTTTCCTTTTTCCCCTATTCCTTTTCTCTTCTTTCTCTCTTCGTTCCTGTTTCTATTTCTTTCTTTCCCTTGTTTCATTTCTGCCTAAGCCCTCCCTCTCTATTCTCTTAAAAGGCCAAAAGTTCTATTGCTCTCCTTCTGCGTTTCTGCCTGAGCCCTCCCCCTCTCTTCTCTTAAAAGGCCAAAAGTTCTATTGCTCTCCTTCTGCTGCTTTTGTTGACTTTTCAAACCTTTTCCTCTCTTTTTTTTCTTAACCTTTCAAATGCTATATTTTACACATGGTGTGGTAGTCCCCCCTATGACACCCCGAACCACTTTAGGTCGCCACAGGCACCTAACACTACACCTAATGGAACACTAGCTACTTCTCTTAGAAGAAGCGTCGTAAATCATAGACAATATTTTTTTTTTTTTTGAAAACGGTCCCAGCGCAACTCATCAGCGGAAGCAAAATATAATATCGCCATCTCTCCCTCCAACAACCATGATACAATTGCACACCACTAAACATCATAAGAAAAGATAGAGCCCAGACACTTTTATTTACATATTTTCATGATGGATTTTCTTGGGTTGGTACATCAAAAGAAAGGCCAAGATTTTTAGCTACACTCGGCCACAACCCCAAAAAGAAACACTCGACCCACTATGTCTATCGTGCAAGATCTCCCATCAACTAGTGTCGGCTATCATCCTAAAAAGATGCAGCTCCTACTTCTCACGCACGAGCCCTCACACCCATCCCGGTGCATCAGGCGGTGGCGGCGGCAACATCCCACGCATCACTCCGTCTCGACGAACATGGACGGATATAAACTCCTGAATGACAGGGCCCCTAGCTAGGCCCACGTCGTACATCACTAAGGCGTGCACTCGAATAAAAGTCAGTACAGGAATGGTGGGACAATCCATCTCCACACACTCGACCTCTACATCTGAAGGAATGCCGTAAAATGCACCCCGCGTGACAGCAGGGAGCGGCATCCTGCTAATCTGAAATGTTGGTCCCCGAATGGGTGAGTACAACAACTCAACAAGTAAAGGATCCAATAACCACTCAATACATCATACAATACAATCGCAACATAATACATGTCATTCATGCATCCAAGCCTACTTACCTTGAAGCCATGCATATACCATCATACATCATCATCACAATCATATCACATACATGTCATCATGCCACAGGTGATCATCATCATATCATATATGCGAGTCATCATGCCATAGGTGATCATCATCATATCATATATGCGATTCATCATGCCATGGTAATCATCATCATATCATATATGCGAGTCATCATGCCATGGTAATCATCATCATATCATATCATATAATATATGCATGATTCAATTTCCACTTTTAACTTTCAATTCGATCACCACATCACTCTTTCTCGGGATTATCAATTTCATCCCATACTTTACCACTCGCACCCCATCCTAGCATCGCGAGAAAAACCTCTGGCATTCAGCCATTTAAGGCCACCGAGCATCTGGCACCCAACCATTCCGGGCATCTCGAAACTCTCGAGGCCATCCGGCCATGTATCTCTATACATTCCAGGCATCCGGCACCCCCCATCCCGAGCATCCTGATACTCCCAGGGCATTATCAACCGCCTCAAACAGTTTCCTCATTTATCAGTGTTCATGTTCACCAATTTAGGTCTCAACTCAGCATGGCACATGATGTAATGGCAAACAAAATCACTTCCATCCTTTGATTCATACATGCATCTCCAGTCATCATCATACATGCAGCAAGACACAATCATTCATAACAATAAAATTCATGGAATTCGTACAATTTAGAATAGTCCATTTATCATGCCTTTTTGAAGTTTATTAAATTCCAGCTTGTACTATTTTAGAAAATATTTAAATTAAATATCCATATGATTCTCAAAAATCATGAAATCAAGGCATGTGATAGAAAAGATAATAAGATAATGATTTCATGAAAAATACATGCCCAATAGAGTTCCACACAAAAGATATAATTCACACAAACACAGCATGCAATTTCGGATAGAAACAGAGTGTGCAGTTTTTGAAATAATTCGATTAAAATACCTGAACGACCTCCAAAAATTATGAAATTTTTCCAGGTTATAGTTAAGACACTAAAGTAGATTTTTTATGAATACTTCTAGGCCAGATTAGTTTTAGAAAACTTCCTATAGTCGTCCGAAGCTTCTGGTTCTCACACCGAAACGTCCAGTGTAGTCATCTCCGAAATACCAAGTTTTTACCCACTTATTCTTCTTCGTTTCCTCTGAAATTTGGATATGTTTTACTTCAAGAGGTCCCCTACAACTTTCGTTAAGGGATCTAAGTCAAATTTCCAAATAATAGTCACCATATGGGTCCATGAAGTCTCGGGTGTCCAGTACCGCGTCTCCAGATTTACCATCTTCAAGAGTAAGTCGATTCACTAGGCTACACTTGCTCATTTTACTTCAAATTTGAGTATGTTAGTATTTAGGATGTTCTCTACAATTTTCATGAAGAAGTCGAAGAGATATTCTTTATAAAAATCAACATGCAACCACAAATCTACCAAAAGGTCAGCAAAACAGTTCCAGATCTAGTGTCTTTGTAGGATGAGGGTTTGACCCCTTAAATCTCCACCATTTTGTCCCAAATTTTATTATGTTGTATTTTAAGATGTTTTCAACAACTTTCATGAAGGAATAAAAGTCAAAATCTAACTCGAAACATGCATACAAGCCTTCACAAGATTCTGGTTCAGGCGGTTCACTCGAAAACAGCAAGCTATCTCAACAAACAAAACATACTAGCTCCGGTTTCTCACTCCTAACCACCCAAAATTCGACACCACTCCAAACACACATGCAAGAGTAGGAAGTGGATCCCAACTTGCCTCTAAACTCAAGAGAACGACGGCACATGGCGGACGAACAGGCGGCGACGGGCGGACGAACGGCAAGCGGCTCCTTCTCCTCCTCTCTCGGCCTCACTCTCTCTCGTGCAACTCCCTCTCTCTCTCGCAACTCTCTCTCCCTTTGGCTTGGATGGAAACCCAACCAGCCACTCTCTCTCTCTCCCCTTTTTGTTCCCCCAAATCTCCATCATTAGCAATCATCACTTGCCTCTCCACAAGCCAATGCATGCAAGCCTCTTTTTGCCACTTGGCATGCCACATGCAAGATGGGCTTGGGCTTGGATTGGAAGAAGTGGGCCGGCCACTCCTCTTGGGCCTCAATTGGGCTGGCCTCCCTTGCGGCCGACGACAGCCCCTTCGTGGGCTTCAATGGGCCGGCCATCTTGGCCCATCAAAATCCACTCTTGGGCCTAAGGCCCAAACCTAAATAAAAAAAAAAATCAAATTTCACCTTTTATTCTTTCTTTTATAGATTTTAAGTTTTAAATTCCACATGGCCAAAATCTTGTAACATTTTATTTATAGGAATTTAGTCTATGAGGTGCATAGCCAAGAATAGATTATTCTCATTAACAAATAAATAAAAAGAATCATGAACACAAGCATATATTACTTAGTCCTAAGAGAAAACTAATGGCTAAAGCATAAACCATAGGTAATTTCATTACCTAATTATGGGCTTTAATACACCTTAGAGCTTGTCTTGAATTTTTGGGATGCCACACCCCCTCTCCCATGAATCATGTTATGGAAACACGTGCAGAAGTATATTTAATGTTCATGGTAGCGAATTTCCAAATCTTATTTCATGAAATGTGCGATCTTTGAGTCTATCATTTGATTATGAATGGATGTTCATTTCTTGAAGCTTGTCCAATTTGAAGAATCCATAAACCTTACTAGTTTGTCATTTGTGATGGTATTCGTAAATTTTAAGAGGGTATAATTTTATATTTAGTTCTCAAATTTAGTGTTTTATTTCTAATTTCATCCTCTATTTTTATTCTTAGCAGAAAAAAATTATTAAAAGAAATCACCATTCATTACCAAATTGATGCATGAGGATTTATAAGAAATTTCAAAAGTCATTATAACAAGGCAAGCTCGTAAGGCTCCACAACAAATCAAAAAGCATATATCAAGGTAAGTCATCAAATAATGATTGGCAGAGATAATCACGTGTTTGTCCTTCGAGAACGGATCTATGACTACATCCAAGCAAACTGATTGGCAAGTGATCATCCAATCACACATCACCATCACTTTTGAGCATATACTGGGATGTCCATTGGTAATTACGACTTTATTTGTTGGCGGTGTGTGTTTAGGTCATCGTCCCCACACCATTACCATATGAAGGCAAACTCGGGATAAGTACACTAATGGTGCCAAAAGTTGTGTACGGCGCTCACTTTGGTGCCAAAAGTTTCTGTCGGATCACTTAAGTGCCAAATCGGAGGAAAAACGCTCACTTTGGTGCCACCGGCAAAAGATTCCGGCCTCCGGCGAAAGATTCCGGCCAAAATGATTTTTTAAAAAAAAAAAAATTGATAAGCCTTTAAATGACATCGTTTTCGGTCCTCCTTAAGAAAACGACGTCGTTTTGCCATCCTACGTGGATGGCTTCATGGAAACGACGCCGTTTAGCTCACATGGGGAAGAAATTAGGGTTTCGGCGAGGTTGAAGCCGTGGCCGTCGTCGGGGTTGAAGCTGCGGCCGCCGAGTGGCCATCATCGAGGTCGGGGTCGAGGTCGGGGTCGAAGCTACGACTGTCGAGTGGCCATCGTCGGGGTCGGGGTCGGGGTTTGAGCCGCGGCCATCGAGTGGCCATCGTCGCGGTCCGGGTCGAGGTCGAGGTCGGAGCTACGGCCGCCGAGTGGCCATCGTCGGGTCGGGGTCGGGGTCGAGGTCGGAGCCGCTGCCGTTGAGTGGCCATCGTCGCGGTTGGGGCCGAGGTCGGGGTCGAAGCCGTGGCCGCCGAGCGCGAGGACCGTCGAGGACGGCGACGGCCGGAGATTAGGGTTTTGAATTGGGGGAGACACCAAACGGCGTCATTTTGGTGTTTGGATGCTGACTCAGCTCTCCGACGAGCCACGTCGGCGTCAAAATTAATAAAAAAGGCCACGTCGGATTTCCGGCCAATTTCGTCGGAGTTGGCACCAAAGTGAGCGTTTTTCAAATTTTTTGGCACTTAAGTGATCCGACGGAAACTTTTGGCACCAAAGTGAGCGCCGTACACAACTTATGGCACCATTAATGTACTTATCCCCAATATAAACATATTGAACAAGTTCATATCTGACACACCATTACCATACAAAGACAATATAAACATGTTGAACAAGTTTATATCTAATCCAGGTGAAAGCAAACTCTTTAGCAAATGCGAGACGCCAAAGCTTTTGACAAAAACACATTAAACTAGCATAAACTTAATACCAAAACTATTGTAAATGCCATTAAAAGTGGAGGTAGAGTATTTATTCATTAAAACTCCTAAATATCAAATTAGATTGGATAGAATACCCCCAAATATAAGATCGGAATAGCAAAATCCCAAATCAAAATCTAGATAAGGAGAGTAAGGAAAGGAACAAAACGAAATGAAAGGAAAAGCAATTAGGGTGGGGCGGGAGGGATCCTGGTCAAATACTTCCCCTCCAGAAATTGAAAGTACAAAATGATCAGTTTTTTATTTGTTGGGTTAAATCAAGTTCGTCCGCCCATGTCAAACCAAACCTAGCCCATAAAAGGAGGGGGCAGTTATTTTTTAAGTAAAAATAACTATTGTATAAATGTTAAAAAAAAAAAAGAGGAACATTGAGGTATGTATGAAATACTATGTTCTTTTCCTTCTCTTAAGATAACAGTGTACTCCCTCTTGAAGAATAGAATTCCAGGACTTCAATTAATTCCTCTAAGATTACAACAAATGCTTAATCTGTGGCAAACAAGATATTTCTGTCTCCATGATATATCTTTCGATCAGTGTTACATTTTTCTCGAGCACATTTATCGTTTTTGTTTTTGTCATTTGATTGTTCAAGTATAGGTTTATTTTTCAAGAATATGTTTCCTACATTGGTATCAAAGCGATGTTGTTCATGTTTCTTGATCATTGTTGATGTTTGTAATTTGTTTATGGCCCAAATTTTTTAGAAACGTTGCTGTCGAACGCTCGGGGATAGAAATCCTGACACCTGTAGTAAAGAGATTATTGCACCTTTCATCCTCAACTAAGTAATGTCTTATAAGCTCTAGAAGCCACTGGAATATTGTTAAACAAGCAAAGTCGAACTGTGGCGTCCTTTTCATTAGGCTACAGAGAAGTGGCAACTTGGGACAAGAACAATATGTTATTGTTTATGCAAAAGTACTTATTGATGTGCAACGAAAGAGGGTATTGCAACCAATTAAATGTTAAGAACTGTGCTTTCCGGTACCAAACATGGGGGATATCCATAACAAGATTATTTTCAGGATGAAGATTGACACGGATATTGTGCCCAACCACAACCCTGCCTCTTTTCACTTTTTTTTTTCTTTCAATTTTGTATTTTTAGAATTGTTTTAGTTTTTTCAAAAGTCTTTTACTACGAAAGAAGTAATAAAAAATGCTATATATGATAAATAAATAAATTTTAAAATACCATTTCAGCATTTTTTCTTTAAACAATGTTTTTTTCCTCTAAGTTTTATGTATTACTGTAACAAATTAAAATAATGAATGATATTAATAAACGTTCAATTAATATTTTTAGTGTAAATTAATTCTATGCTCTTTTTATTATTATTTATTTATGTATTTAAAAATAAAAATATTATTTAATATATAACATGTCGAAACATGTCGGAATTCTTTATTTTTAATAAATGACTTATTGGCGTATCATGTTTTGTCGTGTCGCGTGTCCGTGTCGGTGCTACATAGGTTGTAGTGCTCTGGCAAGTCGCCTATGGGGTTGCCCCATCCTGTACCACCGTGCCAAGGTGGCATGACCCAAGGCAAGCCACTTGCCAGTGTCCCTCGACCCAAGAGAGCCACACCGGGAGTGGTACACCACCCCGGGCGAAGTCTCATCTGGGTCATGCAACCCGGGGGGCTATGCCTGGGCAGGTCTTGCCGGTGGTCGTACAACTCTTGCTGCCCGGTGGGCTTCCATATTTTTTTTTAGCCTAATCTCATCTTCTCATATCTCAGAAGAAGATGGTTCGTCCAAGTAAATAAAAGTGATGATCCCTCGAGGGGAGACAAAGCTACTAAATGCAGAATCATTGATAATGATGGGCACATATTGATGAGAGTCAAGGGATTTCAGTTCATAGAGTCTGTACATTTTCCTTCCCACTGTCTTTGACAATTTGATAGGACGATTGTTCGGTAAGTCCCAATGCACCAAAAATCAAAGCTTTACCACAATCATTTTACCACAATTAGCCGGATTCCCGTTCCCGTGTTTAAAAACTGAATCAACTATAACTACCTATTCTAGATTCTACAGCGCGTGTTGCATTAGAAGCAAGTTTGATGTGAGAATGCTACTATGGCTATGACAGATAAGATGACCGAGGTCATTGGGACAAGGGCGTTCTGGCCTCGCTATTGAATATGGAGCCAAAGTCGATGCCATTGTCAGGATACCAACCGCCAGTTCCAGTTACCGTTCCAGTTGATCCCTGTCCTGGGTAGCACGAGCTTCCATCTCCGCCACTTGGCACGGGATTCCTCACAGTCCCACCGCTTGACCCGGGAGCGGCAGGATTCGTCACAATCCCACCGCCGCTTGAAGGATTGGTCACAGTCCCGGCGTCACTCCTGCTGAGTCAACAGAAGAAACATAAACCAGCGAAGGAAATTAAAATGACAATAATAGCTCTTGTTGTACAGATACTAAATGCACTGGCCGAAAAAGGAACTAAGTGAATAAAAGGGTAAATGCTTTTAGTCCTTAGTCCTATCCACAAGAATAACAGCATAAATTATTTTACCATAGACAAAGAACTGAAGGTTTTCATGGCATTGACATATTTACTGAGGTGATCACCCAAGAGTAGCATTATCCCCACATGAATCCTCAAGTTGGCGTAGAACTCATCTTTATACTTTCAATGTGGCAAACAGCGACAGATCCGAGTGAACCTATGGCTCCTAAAAGAACGAAGATGGATTCAAAACAAGAAAGGCAGCATTGTGCATAGAAGTTTGAATTGCGTGTTCAGGAGACTAAAATCTATACTTCTTGCTGACGATCAAATTAATCTCATAGTATCTTATCCAAGTTGATTGGTGAAATAAGTGATTACAACGGCACCTTTAAATCATAGATGGGAGCATCCAGAGTTATTTGCTTGTGCTTTGATAGGTTAGGTTAAAACGTAACAAACCAGTTGAAGTTGCAATCTAAGGAACAGACAACGAGATTTACCTCTGTACAACAAAGACACCAGCAGTCGCAGTGAGATGATTGATGTAGCTTGCTGATGGGAACGACATACTAGAGGCTTCAGCATACAGGGGGCTCATGTCTGCACCAGAGGTCACAAAGAACCATCAGATCACCTTCCGATCTCCAATTCCATTTCCTCCACTCGCTCTCATCCGTATCCATTCGCTTTGTCACCTATTTCCTCCAATACATGTAAGTAATAATCAGGCGTAACGCAGCAAACATATTGCTCATCTGGGCTTCTTCTACCAAACTCACTTAATGATAGTTCAAAGCAGCTACTGGGATTTATTTCATACATTTTGACATCATGTTTCCTTATCTATTAAAAGGAAAGTTTTTACAGCGGAAGTGGATTATTCTGTAGTTTGGCAAGATAACGTAGCAAGATAATCATATCCAGTCTATCAAGACACTATAGATGATTCTTTTTCCCTTAACTTTTGCAAACATGAAAGTAGCTCCCAGTAAAAGCTCATTTGCAACAACCTGCTTCACTAACTTACCCAATTTAAGGAGGCTGATTATGCAGAATCTAGATGATTCAATCTCACAAAACAATGACTACAGAATCAATAAATGCAGATCAGATATTGTTAAGTTTACCTCCTTGTTGTTATCATCCTGCGGCGCGAAGTACTGATTCCCCTGACTATTAACTGTAGGATTGGAGCTCCCTCCAACAGCATATATCTTCCACCGAGTGTAGTCATTGTTCACAACATGAAAGTACCCAAACCGGCACCGTGGCATACTCTCCTTTAGCTCTTCACCAAAGTGGTTGAACGCAACAGTCACTTGCATCCCTGAGTTAGCCGTGAAATCATCACTGTGACCCAACCTCATCACCTTATCGTGGTGGGTGAACATGTTGCTGGATATTGTGACTGCTGTAGATCCTTCAGTGACATCAATCAGACCGTCTGTGCAATCCGACAGGAAACAATGGTCAATCCAGATTTTTGATGAAGCTAAGACGGATATCGTCACCGCCTGATCTTCCCCTCTCGGTAACTTCAGAGGGGCTAATCCGGATCTTGGCATTCCCAGAAGGCTTGCAGTGGTGAATGTGCACATTGTGGATGATGATGTTGGTGACGTCATAATGATCAAACAACCGAGACCTGTTTTCTGCACGTTGGCTCCTCGGCCATTGATGGTCTTGAAACTGCTGATGAGAAGCTCATTCCTGAGATTGATTACCATATTACCTAGGTGGAAAAGCAGAAAAATGTTGAACCAGTTTAGCAGGTACGTCATATGTCAAACTGCTGATAAGAAGGAGCACTCGAGAGTGTGGGCTCCACGATTTTGCCTTGGGCAGATTCGAAGGCGAGGATCAGGGACCCACGACGGAGGCGGAAGGATGGTCTCTAGCTTGTCGAGGGCAGATTTGTAAGCGGATACGATGTGGGAATAATACACTGATGAGGAGAAGGAGAAAATCATTTTCCCAACTTTTAGAGGTGTTTTTTTTTTTTTTATTGACTGAAAACATTTTCTTTGACTAATTTATTTTCTATGAATCAAACACAGGAGAATATAAAAAAAAATGCTGGAAATTATTTTTGGTGAAAAAACAGAGCTTTAATGAGATGAAAATTTTCTACAATAAATTTATGAAATTCAAATTTTACAAAATTTCGTGCGCTAGATCATAATCATAAATAATTTTATAGTAAATATGAGGATTTATGACATTTTCATCATGTTTATAATGGACTATCATGACATTATAAATTCTTTAACAGAAAAGTGACGGTCCACGTTTGCCAATTGGGAAACCCAAGCATGGTACTACATTGTTCCGTGAAATTTCTCATAAAGTATGTATAACAATTGCTTCGGAGACCCAACATGTCATCGTAAATTAAAAGTAGATTTCTTTTATTTCCACTACTCTCAAGAAATTTTCATAATTCCTGTTTTAACCATCTTCTTCTTTTTAGCCTGCCAAAAGCCGAGAGAGAGATCAAGTGGCATGGTCGCGGTGCTCTGGCAAGTCTCCCATGGGGTCGCCCCATCCAACACTACCTCGCTAAGGTGGCGTAACCCCCCTCACCGGTGTCCCTCAATCCAGGAGAGCCTCACCAGGAGTGGCACCACCCCAAGCGAAGTCTCATCGGGATCATGCAACCAGGGGGCCGTGCCTAGGCACGCCTCGCCAGTGGTCGTGCAACCCCTGCCACCCGGTGGTGGTAGATCTAAGGCGTTTACATTCTACGCTTCTGTATATTTTTCCCCCTAATCTTGTCTTTTCATATTTCGGAAGAAAATAGTTCCTCCAAGGCGAACCGCTCCTTCGTGGCCAACCCGTGCAAATACAGGTTCTTCATGCGCGAACCGCTCTCTGGCACCCACCATGCAGTTGCAGAATCACTTGCTACTAAATACAGGATCATTGGTAACGATGCGAACATATTGATGAGAGTCAAGGGATTTCAGTTCATAGAAGCTGTATATTTTCCTACCCACCGTCTTTGACAATTTCAAAGGACGATCGTTGTGTAAGTCCCCAATGCTAAAAAAAAAAAAAAAAATCAAAGCTCTACCACAATCGTTTCACCACAATTAGCCGGATTCCCGTTCTCGTGTTTAAAAACTGAATCGACTATAATTACCTATTCTAGATTCTACAGCGCGTGTTGCATTAGGAGCAAGTTCGATGTAAGAATGCTACAATGGCTATGACAGATAAGATGACCGAGGTCATTGGGACAAGGGGCGTCCTGGCCTCGCTATTATATATGGAGCCATAGTCGATGCCGTTGTCAGTATACCAACAGCTAGTTCCAGTTATCGTTCCAGTTGATCCCTGTCCTGGGTAGCCAGAGCTTCCATCTCCGCCACTTGACACGGGATTCGTCACAGTCCCACCGCTTGACCCGGGAGCAGCAGGATTCGTCACAACCCCACCACCGCTTGACCCGGGAGCAGCAGGATTCGTCACAATCCCACCGCCGCTTGAGGGATTGGTCACAGTCCCGGCGTCACTCCTGCTGAGTAAACAGAAGAAACATAAACCAGCGAAGGAAATTAAAATGACGATAATAGCTCTTGTTGTACAGACACTAAATGCACTGGCCGAAAAAGGAACTAGGTGAATAGAAGGGTGGATGCTTTTAGTCCTTAGTCCTATCCACAAGAATAACAACATAAATGATTTTACCATAGACAAAGAACTGAAGGTTTTCATGGCATTGAAATATTTACTGAGGTGATCACCCAAGAGTAGCATAATCCACACATGAATCCTCAAGTTGGCGTAGAACTCATCTTTATACTTTCGATGTGGCAAACAGTGACAGATCTGAGTGAACCTATGGCTCCTAAAAGAACGAAGATGGATTCAAAACAAGAAAGGCAGCATTGTGCATAGAAGTTTGAATTGCGTGTTCAGGAGACTAAAATCTATACTTCTTGCTGATGATCAAATTAATCTCATAGTATCTTATCCAAGGTGATTGGTGAAATAAGCGATTACAACAGTACCTCTAAATCATAGATGGGCGCATCCAGAGTTATTTGCTTGTGCTTTGATGGGTTAGATTAAAACGTGACGAACCAATTGAAGTTGCAATTAAGGGAACAGACACCGAGATTTACCTCTGTTCAACTAAGACACCAGCAGTCGCAGTGAGCTGATCAATGTAGCTTGCCGACAGGGCGACATACTAGAGGCTTCAGCATACTGGGGCTCATGTCTGCACCAGAGGTCACAAAGAAGGCACCATTCACCATCAGATCACCTTCCGATCTCCAATTCCATTTCCTCCACTCGCTCTCATCTGTGTCCATTCGCTTTGTCACCTATTTCTTCCAATACATGTAAGTAATAATCGGGCATAATGCGGCAAACATATTGATCATCTGGGCTTCTTCTACCGAACTCACTTAATGATAGTTCAAAGCAGTTACTGGGACTCATTACGTACATTTTGACATGATGTTTCTTTATCTATTAAAAGGAATTTTTTTACATCGGAAGTATATTATTCTGTAGTTTGGCAAGATAATGTAGAAAGATAATCATATCCAGTCTATCAAGACACTCTAGATGATCTTTTTTCCCTTAACTTTTACGAACACGAAAGTAGCACCCAGTAAAAGCTCATGTGCAAAGACCTGCTTCACTAACTTACCCGATTGAAGGAGGCTGATTATGCAGGTTCTAGATGATTCCATCTCACAAAACAATTTCTACATAATCAATTAATGCAGATAAGATATTTTAAAGTTTACCTCCTTGTTGTTATTATCCTGCGGCGCGACATACCGATTCCCCTGACTATTAATGGTAGGATGGGAGCTCCCTCCAACAGCATACATCCCCACTGAGTGTAGTCATTGTTCACTACATGAAAGTACCCGAACCGGCACCGTGGCATCCTCTCCTTTAGGTCGTCGCCAAAGTGGTTGAATGCGACGGTCACTTGCATCCCTGAGTCAGCCGTGAAATCATCACTGTGACCCAACAGCATCACCTTATCATGGTGGGCGAACATGTTGTTGGATAATGTGACTGCTGTAGATCCTTCAGTGACATCGATCAGACCGTCTGTGCAATACGACAGGAAACAATGGTCAATCCAAATTTTTGATGATGCTAAGACGGATATCCCATCGCCATCTGATCTTCCCCTCTCGGTAACTTGCGTCGGGCTGATCCGGATCTTGGCATTCCCAGAAGGCTTGCAATGGTGAATGTGCACATTGTGGATGATGATGTTGGTGACGTCATAAATGATCAAACAACCGAGACCTGTTATATGCACGTTGGCTCCTCGGCCATCAATGGTCTTGAAACTGCTGATAAGAAGCTCATACCTGAGTTTGATTACCATATTTCCTAGGTGGAAAAACAGAAAAATGTTGAACCAGTTTAGCAGGTTTAGCAGGTATGTCAAACTTTGTCCAGATGATTTCATCTTATCTAAATTTCTCTATGCCTAAATAAGCTACCTTGTCTATACGAAATTGAGTTTCATATTCCTGTTTCGCTGAGGGAAATTTCGCACTGCGCCCCGAGTCCCCACGTTATCCAAGTAACTTTTCATAGTATTTGATATTAACCTAACGTCTACCGTCCTAAGTACTTGATCTTTCTCTTTTCTTTTGATTGAGTGTAAGTACTTGATGTAAACATAGAAAACGGAGCACATAATAGACAAATTCCACAGAAGCATGCACTTGTATAAATGACATGGGTGTGCTCGATTGTGGATGATTTCGCCAGTTTACTACCAGAGAAGATGATCCAGAGGGTCCGGCTTGGACAACACCGTAGCGGAGCGTGCCAGGGGGCGGGTTCTCTGGGTCCGGGTCGGATGGGTCTGTCACAACGTAGACATTGCCGCCCCTGCCTCCCAGGGCCTCACGGCCGAACCCAATCGCGCAGTCAGCTAGGTGCTCGCGGTTCGATTCCCAGTTCGGGTCGCACCGCCAGCAGTCATCTATTGGATTGCCCGTCAAGCATTGGTCCCTGACTTGGACTGCAAGGAGCTGCCTTCTGATGACGGATTCGTTCACCCTCCTGCACGAAATTGTCTTGCCTTCAGATTCCAAGGGCTAATTTGAAATTTAATATCTTCCGCCAAGTCTAAATTGAAATGCAAAGAAGACAGACAATATTATTTCTACCAACGGTAGTATTTTATTTGACAGTGATACCACCAGCACTTTCCTATCACCGGCGTCAATGACATTCTCTCAAAGGAGTTTTGAATATTGAAACCTAAATATAGAGTAAAGTCAGCATGACATGTTAGCACACAAAAATCAAGTATTCAATGTTATAAAATGGGCATTAAAAAAATTAAAAGTCGCCAATTTCTGCCCATCAACGCTTGTCATATGATTATCCCACAAACGTGGTACCTAGAATGCACCCAAAATTCGGGAGAAAAAAAACCAAATGGAAATTGTTGGTTTGCCAAGCACTTTTTGGTTCATAAACATAAAAATTTGTTTCTGGACTTCAGTTTCTGTACTCCCAGATAAACTAATACCTGTTCACGTCGTGGACGACAGCTTGTGGATCGGAATGCTGATGTGGGTGGACCAAGATTTTAGAAGAAGAAGAGGAAGAAGTTGCATTGAGATTGAGTGCATGAAGAGAGAACGGACAGGATAAAAGGACAATGCAGGACCAAGTAATACGAAGCATTCTCGAAGGTACAACAGCTCTTGACTCCTCCGCTGGCTCGGTCCTTTCGGGTTCTTCCCTTCAAAGAAAAGACTCGATAATCAGTAAAGTGAGGTTGAGTATGTAGCTTGATGAATATAGAGTGGTTTGTGCATATATAATGAGTGAAAAGAAGTGGAGAAAGAATAACAAAGGATTTCTGAATAAAGTGCATGTTTCTATTTTTATATATTTTTGGCTTTTTGGCGAGAGGAGATTACGGGAGACGGCGATTCTTTCATGAAAATCGAAGCATTGTATATATTCTTCTTTTGTGATCATCTTGTTAGGAGATGATAAATTGCTTTCTTTTACCCTCTTTTGATCGAGCTGACGAAAGTTTGTTAGATTAAAAAGGAAGAAAATCTCTCAGTTTTTCTTTAATATCATAACTTTGATTTAATTTCCTTTTCTTTTTGAGGCTGGTCATCCGCCGCTAAACTTTGCTCTGGCCTCTGCACATTGCATCTTCCTTTCCTTCACAGGACCAATAAGGAAGAATGACCATCTAGGGTTTTATAATCTTTGATCTCTCTCTCTCTCTCTCTCTCTCTCTCTCTCTCTCTCTCTCTCTCTCTCTATGGAACATCATAGTCGGATAAAGATGATATATCCTTTGTTTCTTCTCATAAAACTTTGCTTTAGGTAAAATATCAGCTGCCTCCCCCACTTAGGATGAGAAAATCAGACTTTGCTCCCAAATATAACCTTGTCAGAAAAACTTATTTTATATGGTGCTTTTTTAAAGTTTAAGATTTTGTTAATGGTATCCAATATCCACTCTAGATAATTAAGATTCCCCTTCTAATTTTGTTGGCTTTGTTGCCTTGTCGGTCTTTTGATGGTATCTAGTATTTATCTTGATATGTTTGTCGTCTAAGAGGCATTTTGTATCGGGTGCTGATGAAATATAGGTATAGACAATAGTTGAATTAGATCCCATCTTCACTAGTGAATACACACAAGCTTGGATATGTACACGATATGTAAAAATACTAGAAGTGGAACTTTTCTTAGGAAGTTGTTCTAGGTGGATGGAAGAGATTCGAACTTTAGGGCATGTTTGTTTGAGTAAATTAGTTTTCCATGAACTTAATTTTATGAACTTTCATGCATATGGCTTGTTGCAAATAATTAGTAAGCAGGGGAAAATATTTTCTTTGAAAATGAGATTTTTTTCTGAAAGAAACACACTCTTAACACTGAAAACTTGTAATGAAGGTAGAATTAAATAATTGACCTCATTTGTCTATGGATACAATGTTTGTAAAATAAGTAACTGAAGATAGTTTGGGAAGAAAAAGATCTTGATCTCTTGAAAGTTCTCTTTGTTTTGAGTAATAGCATGGACAAAGTTAAATTAAGTTTTGCAAAAAGACAATGTCTTGCATAAATTCATAGATACTTAAATTATTAATTAAGTCATCATTGATCTTATTAGTCCAGGAGCTTATGATTGATAAGTCTAAAGCATCACTAATCTTCTTATTATGGTATTTATGATTGATAATACTAGCCTATTGGCCCTGCTTTGCTCAAAGATATCAAAAGATTGTTATGCTCTCACTTTGAATTTAAAGTAAAACATAACTTTTGAAAAAAAAAAGTTCTTTCTCATTGGTTTGCTAATCTTAGAATTGACAAACGCTTAGATATTAGTTTTTTTCATTACCTCCTATAAAGTTACTTCATTTTTTATTACGTGATAAAATAGAAGTAATAGATTCACAACTTTCAATTTTGTCATTTAGTTTAGTCTTTTTTCATGTAAGAAAAAAAAATTGAGTACGCGAGATTTGATGTTACTATGGGTTCTTTTAGGACGCTATTAGCACGGGAGTAATTCGATTTTCAAGGCGGACATTAGATATATACATAGAAAACGATTGATGTACTCAAAAGTCACGAAGTTTCTTTTAGTTAATCATTTAATAAGTGGTCCAATAACCCCCCGCACCAGATGTGATTCTCATAGGATAAAATCCCGCTATCAAAGGAGGCACTAACTTTGAAGACCTAAGCAGCTACTGGGGCCCGTGTAAAGGTTCGGTCTTCTGTCATTATTGGGTCGGAGAGAGGCCCCAAATTTCAAACCTTGGAAAGATAGAAGCTGGAGGGGCACAAAAAAAAGGTAACGAATGCAACTTTAGCAAACAACTTTTGTGACATCGATCTGAGCCCCATTCTCCTCCCTTTCGCCTCAGACTCCTCCAATCTCTGATCCTGTATATCCATGTCCGACGCAGCCAAATTAAAGGGGGCAAAGCCATTTTCATTGGGTGATTTGTGAGAAAGTTTCAAAGAAATCTGACCCCGCGATTCCCATCAATGTCCGGAGATTCTGTTGTCTCTTTCGTCGCTAATCATGGTGCCACATCCTATTCACAAGAACAAGAGCATGACATGACCATTCTTTCATCAAAGGATGCAACCTTAACATAATCAAAAATTCAGCTAATATCAATATATATACATCCATATATATATATATATACATATATGATACAAAAAAAGGCATTTGGTTAAAACATCAGAGTTTTTTATAAACAACCAAACTAATATATATATATCTCCACCAAAACTGACTCACAATCTTATCAACTATATATAACTCATACCAAAAAGTCCCTGTTACAAAAAGTCCTCCCCAAAACGGACGCTCATGCCGACTTGTAGCTCGCTGAAAAATCTAAAAAATAAGTAGATGAAAAGAGTGAGCTACCATGGCTCCGCAAGTAACATATTTTTTCTAAACGGATTGAGAAATCACTATGCACATTTAAAACAAAACCATAACTCGCTTTAACACAATATATTCATAAATCAACTACCAAAATACCAATGATCTAATACATTGGTCAATCTCATAAAGCATGTGTTAATGGTCTATTCCACTAATTAATCCCATGAAATCATATGTCAATGGTCCATCTCATCGACCAAACTCAAATCACCTGTCAATGGTCCATTCCATTGACCAACTCATGCTCAAATGTCTATCCATGGTCATGCGTAATGCACATGACAAGACGACCAAGATTCCCCTTTTGGTTAGGTCTCCACCTATTATTAGCCAGTAGACCGGCCTACAAGGATATCTTAGACTAGTATGCGCATGGCCACACACCCCTCAGGGTTTATAGACATTAAGCATCAACCATCAATCACAATACCAGTAATCCAACATCATAATGAAAGTCATATCACAACTCAAGCATTTGATATATAAATATCAAAGCGTTATTCAAAGCGTTTCAAAATTCTTTCATAAAGAGTTGCACAAATCATTTTCAGACAACCATTCAAATCGAATTTGAAATATAACTCCCTCTTGCAAATAATGAAATGACAGTAATAGTTCAATATTATTTTATGTAACAAAATATACTTTTCATCAAATCATAGAATATATAATCTTCAATTTTTTTCAAAACATGAGTATAAATACAAAGAAAAATAGTGTCACCGTCCTAAAAAAGCCAAAATCAATTACAGTGGTAACTCGAGTTAGCATACTCAAATTTCTAATAAATAACCAAAAATAATATTAAAAACCAAGTAAAATGATATTATAATGAATGACTTGATTATACTAGGTTTATTTATCGATAAACAACACCTACATGTCACGAAAAGCCTGCCTCTAGCGGCAACCTATTGTTGTCCGATAGACATGGCTTGCACACCAAACTTCATCGCGCCATAACTTCCTTCACAAAATTCCATTTCGAGTCATCTTATAGTCCCTAGATAGCCCTCTTGATGTACTATAAACCCCAACTTAGCTGCCCCAAAACATCTCCCGAAAAGGCTAAAAATCAGGCCCAAAGTTACTATTTGCTACAGTTCCAAAACACTCCCCCACCTTGAAAATTTTGTTCCAAACAAACCGTAAGCTCAAATCATGATCCGTAAAATGCTATTGCTTCACAATACTCTAAAATACCATTTCTACAAAAATATGCAGCTCAAAGATTCAAAATCAGACATCGCCGCACAAATATCCAGAAATCCAAATTTCGAGCCCTAATTGTGATGATTTGTTCAAATAGACGATTAAAGGCTTCGATCACTTACCGGTGTTACAAAACAAAGTTGAGTTGGCTTATGAAGCGTTCGAATCGCGAGCATAGTAAATTTTTTCCTTTTCCCCTTTTTCTTTTCTCTTCGCTTCTTTCTTTCCCCCGTTTCATTTCTCGCCCAAGCCCTCTCTCTCTCTTCTCTTAAAAGGCCAAAAGTTCTACTTGCTCTCTCCTTCTACTACTTTTCTTGACTTTTCAAATCTTTTTCTCTTTTCTTTTCTTTTTTAACCTTTCAAAGGCTACATTTTACATTCTCCCTCCTTTTTAAAAATTTCATCCTCGAAATTTATAGATACTTCAATTATGAAACAAGTGAGGGTATTTACATCTTGCTTCCTCCTCGAGTTCCCAAAGTGGCCTCCCTCTCCGTGTGGTTTTGCCACTGGATCTTCACATAAGGAATAGTGTGTTGCCATAACACTTGATCTTTCTTATCGACAATATGAATGGGCTGCTCTTTATACGTTAAGTTTTCTCTCAACTTCAATGGTGTAAAAATCCAGTACATGATCAAGATTTGGCACATATTTTCGTAACAAGGACACATGGAATACATTATGCACTCCAGATAATACTAGTGGTAAAGTCAGTTTATAAGCAACTTTACCAATCTTTTCTAATATCAAGAATTGTCCCACGTACCTTGGACTTAATTTACCACGCGTGCCAAATCTCATGACGCCTTTCATAGGAGAAACCTTCAAGAATACATGGTCTCCTACATTAAATTCTACCTTGTATCTTTTGGAGGTCTCATAGCTTTTCCGACGACTTTGTGCTGTTTTCTAACACTCTTGAATGAGCCTAACTTTCTCTTTTGATTGTTGTATGTACTTAGGGCCAGTTAGCCCGTTCTCACCAACATTGTCCCAGCAAACAAGAGTTCTACATTTACGCTCATGCAAAGCTTTGAAAGGAGGCATCTTAATGCTGGAATGATAGCTGTTATTATAAGAAAACTCTGCCAAGTGCAAATGTTCGTCCCATAAACCACCAAAGTCAATATGTAAGATCATAGCATATCCTCTAATGTCTGAATAGTTCTCTCTAATTGACCATCTATTTGTGGGTGAAAGCTATACCAAAGTTGAGTTGAGTACCTAACACCCTTGTAAACTCTTCCAAAAGTTGGACACAAATCTCGAATCTCTATTGTAAACAATGTTTCACTCGGAACTCCATGAAACCTCACCATCTCATTAACGTACCGCTTTGCATGTCCTCAAGTGAAATGTCAAATCAATAAGACAAAAAGTGTGTAGATTTAGTCAATCGATCAATAATTACCCATGTAGCATTCTTACCACTAGGCATCCTTGATAAACCGACGATGAAATCCATGGTAATATGCTCCCACTTCCTTTTTAGATACTTCAAGTGGGTGTAACCGGCCACCTGATTTCTTATGCTCAATGTTTACTTGCTAGCAAATTAGACATTGGTCGACAAACTTCACAAATATCTTTCTTCATATTGATCCACCATAAGTTTCCTCTCAAATCCATGTACTTCATAGTGCTTCCCGATGAATCGAGAATCTAGTGCTATGAGCTTCCCGTAATATCTCCTTTTTCAATTCTAAATCACCAGAACATATAACGACCACGAAATCTCAACGACCCATCTATGTGGATACTAAAGTCGTCTTGTTTCCCAACTTCCACGCCTTCTCCGATTTTCTCCAATTGACGGTCTTCATTTTGTTTAACCTTGATTTTTTCAATCAACATCGGTTGTACTCAAAGATTAGCTAATCGAGCGCCAAACTGTTGTACCAATGCCTCAAAGCCGCAAGTGTATTTGTTAACCCAAAAGGCATGACAAGGAATTCATAATGCCCATGCCTTGTTTTGAAAGCAATCTTTAGCACATCATCAGCTTTTATCTTCAATTGATGATACCTAGAACGAAGGTCAATCTTAAAAATACCTAAGCCCCTCGAAGTTGATCAATTAAATCATCAATCCGGGGCCAAGTATATTTATTTTATATCATCACCTTATTAATTTCTCGATAATCTATGCAAAACCGCATACTACTTTGTCCTTCTTTTTCACAAATAAAATCGGAGCTCCCCAACACTAGGCTTGATGAAACCCTTATCCAAAAGCTCTTGTAGTTGTGTTTTCAATTCATTCGATTCAAAAGGTGCCATCCGATATGGTGTCTTAGAAATAGGTGTTGTACCGTGCATTAAATCGATACGAACTGAATCTCTCTATCATGAGGCAAATCAAAATCTTCGAGGAAATAGATCAGTGGAATTCTC
>NC_052614.1:36204738-36234457 GCF_016545825.1 Eucalyptus grandis | reverse complement strand
CGGCGACAAGATCGGCGGATGGGCGGAGGTCGCGAGCTCAAGGAACTGGGGAAGACGGCGTCTGCGACTCTGCGGGTGAGAGAGAGAGGTAAAGATGGAAAGTACTGATTAGGGTTTTGCAATTTATTTTGGGGTCGCTGACAATGGAGTCTGGAGGTGTCGGGATGAAATCGATAACTTCATATATATTTATATAAATCAAAGAGGTCCTACTTGATCATGATTACTTTTTTCTTCCTAAAAAAACCTCGAGTATCAATAGACAAAGATCTAAATTCATAATTCTATTTTATCTTTCATGTAATTCAATTTGAATCCTTTCTACGTATAAACAATTCTACTAACAAAATTTCAAATCTTAACATAATTTTATCTTTCCACATAAAAATATTCAGTTTCTTCATATTATGTCAATAATTTCTGTCATTTATTTAATAATTCTAGTACTTCATAATAGAGAAATTTTGTAAGATTTATTAAATGTAAATTGGTTGCGTACATGCATCACGCGTGTATTTTTTAATGTCAATTATGCAGTCTTTTTAGAAAAGCACCAAAGAAGCTAAGTAATTTATTCATTCTGTCTAGTGAAGATGACCAGTCTAGGCCAGAATGGGCGCATCGTTTCCTGAAGAACAACGCACGAGGTATTTTATGATGTCTGGTTGTGCACATTTCTCGTTGGAACTACATGCAAACCGTTGCTGGTAGGAGCATTGGGGTTGGAAAGAACGACTTAAATCAATTTGTGTGGCTAGACTGGGAGCACCTTTTTTTGGTCGTTGAATGAGGGGCGGCTAGGTTAGCAAGAGTGCCCTTTTTTTGACCGACTGCTAGGTGTTGTTTGCTTTCTAAAGAGGATTGTCAAACTTTCCTGTTCTCATTCCCGTTCGAAAACACGGCATTGAGCGGAAAAGGAGGCCGATGGCTGCAAAATCTTTTCTTAGAAAAATCTCTAATTTTTAAGACTAATTAATAATGGCAGATCATTTACTTAACTGTCAATCCCCATTCTATTCTGAATTTTTTTTTACTAAAAAAAAATCACCAACTTTCACTTTAATTTCAAAATTGCTCCAAACTTGCTTTGTCTACAAAAATCACCAACTAATCACCCTAGCCCAAAATCTCCATCCGTTAGCCCTTTGTCAAAATATCTAAAGGTCAGTCCCAGCCACATGATGCAGGCTTTCACTCATGACCCATTTTGAAAGATCCTACATCTTATTGACACCTGAATCTTTGTCAATGCATCAAATATACTTTGTGTAAAAAATACATATACTAACAAAAAAAAAAAAGGAAAAGAAGGAGAAAAAAAGAATAGGAAGAAGAGAAAAAAAAAAGTTGAAGGGTCCAATCATGACGGAAAGGGCCTGATCTAATGAGCCTAGTTCATGCGGCCCACTGACCCAGGTCCACGAACTCAATCCATCAGCCCAATCAAGATCAGAATTCGGATTGTTCAGCCTGTCTTCATTCCGGCGGATTCCGGCGTTCCTCAGCTCTGTTCCGACGAGTGCACCTACTCCTTCCGGTTCAGTTCTTCGATTACTGCAATGGCATCGAAGCTAAGTCACCTCTTCTTTTCTGATTTCCATATGCGATTTGATCGGTAGTATCGATTTCTCCATGTTCTTGCTTGTGTCATTATCTCCGATTCCCTCTTTTCCCAGCTTTGCCTTCGATTCTTTTGGTCTCTTCAGATTGTCAAACATCTCGTCGAATGGGACTTTCTCGGTTCTGCTCTGTTAATCCAATCAGAGTGTCAAACACTCACGGCCCGTTCGATTCTCCTTCACTGGCTTCAATCATTGCCAACGCATCCAAACCTCCTCTGGCTGGTTGAACAAACGACCGCGACCGATGATTGCTCCAAGCTAAGGTAAAAGCTGTCTGCTCTATTTTTAAGTGTGACGCCTGTAAAATAGAATCCGAGGCCTTTGTTGCTGCCAGCATGAAAACTGTTCACGATCGACATTATATAAATGACTTCGATTCAATCTTGATGATCTTTACCGATTGGGTTGTGATTCTCGCTATCTCATTGTTACACCGTGCCTTTTGATTGAATGCTCATCAAGGTTTGATGACATGCCCGAGTTACATTAAGTATGAACATGACTTCGACTCTGATTGTGAAATGCCCGAGTCTTATTTTTTATTATTTTTTTTTAACTTACAAAAAGCCAGAATAATACAGGAACTTGATTTTCATTTTTGCCCTTTGGTACTCCTAGTATATCTGGGAATCTTAAGTTCGCGGATGAAAGAGAAAGATGTGTAAACCTTGTAATGCACAACTCTCATCAAAGGGTATGGAAGCTCCTTCCAATATAGAGGGTAGTATTATTACCATATATATTTTTTCTTTTTGGCCAAATAGAGTGGAAGTTCAGTGGCGTTCTATTTCTTACACACGAACAAGTTATTTCACACTTTATGCTAATCTTTCAAAAAAAAAAAAAAAAGACAAAGTACTATGCATTAAAATCACAAACATAAAGAACACCGCTTTACAGAAATTTATTACATGGAATGGAAACTCCTTTCTTTTGTTGCAGAGCATCTATGTAAACGCTGATGCTCGGAAGCTCCTCCATCTCCTGGCGTCGCTGCAAAGACAAATATGAAACCTTCACTAACCCTCCGATGAAGCATGGGAGTTTACCGATGTCCTCATCCAGACAGATTTGCTAACCTTGTATATGATGCACCAAAGCATTAAGAATCGTAAACCCATTTCATTACAAAATGAAATTTCTAGATCCTCCAAACGATTGAAACGTAATGTAGTTGTACATAGTTTTATTACCAAGACAGCATGTCCATTCATCTTTTCTTTGACAACGAACCAAAAGAAGGTTTCAGGAGTCAAAGACTAACAATGCCTTCGCTCGAAACCGCTGCAACGGCCTTCCGAATTAATTATCCTTCGTGGGTGCACAATGCACAGGTAAAGCACAGTTTATTTTTGTCAAATGGACAGAAAACAAAAGGATTTCAAAATGACAATAGAAATGTTGATTTTATGTCTCGAACAAAAGAAAAGAAAGAACTTTACCAAAAAAAGAAAAGAAAAGAAAGAATCAAAAAGTAGACGACAAAGATGTGTTGCTATAATGCCATAATTTCTGTTTGACCTTAGAGTTCCACCAGATATGATAAACTATAGGGATTAGCTTCTGTGAATAAAATATGTAAACGTGAAACTTAATAATTTTATGACCCCAGTGGTTATGTATTAGCAGCCATTAATATTCAGCTATACCAAATTTTCATCAGATATTGGTCATTTGAATAAATTAATATGCTCGAGAATTCAGGAACTAATGCGAAGTAGCCATTCTAAATGGAATGGATAAAGTTGGATCCACCTACCAAACTTGAGGAGATAATTGATCGTCAACAGCATTTAAAAATACAATGAATCTATCTGAAAGGACATGTCTAACGCCAAAGAAAATAATTGGTAATATTAGACGTGGGTTCCAAGCGAAATCTGGAGAAACCAGGGCATATTCTTACAGGCTGCTCTTATGATTTATTCTCAAGAAAATATTAGATAGTATTAAATTAACGTATAATGAAAAGAGGTGCTCCTCTTTGTTTGAGTATTTTCTTCATCTTAACATTTAAACTAGGGACAGATTTTTATATTTATTTTTATATTTCTATATTTATATTTATATTTATATTTATATTTATATTTATTATTTTTAAACATGAACTCACGTTCGTAGGGCAAAAATATATCCACTTTCAAATGACCCAAAAGTGCATGAAATATTACTGGATGACATCATCCGTGACGTCATCATGCGTCGCTTTGCCGCGCATGTGACGCTCACGCGTGGCGTTCCCAACGCGTGGCGCCCACGCGCCGCGGCTTACGGCGCGCGTGTAGGCGCGTCTAGTCTGCTCCGGTGGCGCTCGATCCACCGCTGGACTCGTCTTGATGAGTACTTTCATCCTTTATATTTGGAAATTTATTTTGGTCGAAATTTTTTTCGAAAAATGGCCAAAACTATACAGTGTACGTGACCCCGAATCGTTCTTCACTTCGGTTTGATTTCAACGATTCAGATTGTAATTCGACCAATAAATATCAAAATAGTGTAGAATACAATATCTTGATCTCAATATCAAGTAGTAAACAGGAAAATTTGATGAAAATAAGGTAGAAATCACGATCGGGCTCTAATACCAATGTTGGAATTCAAGTCGGTGGAAGACGACTTATCTCTTTCAATGCGCGATCAACAATATACCCCGGAACGAATGTTGAATTTGCGGATGAATCACGAACAAAATTACTTCACGTTGGTTTGAATGCAATCGCAAGGAAAGCATCCGATTTCCACGGCGTAAATGCAAACTGTTCTCGTAAAGAAGAAATGGAATGTCTTCTCTTTGATGGAAATGGGACAAGAAAAGGAAAACTTTCTTTTCTGTACGTACGTTCTTCCAAATTGTGCCAACGTTGTTTTCAGGAGTCTTTTATATGACTCCATCACACCCCTTCAAAAGATGTCTTTCCATTGTGTCGCGACCTCTTTTTTTTCAGCGCCCGCAATCGGGCGGGCGCCTAAGGAGGCTAATGGCTCAGCTGAAATTAGTTATGCACGAGACTCTTTCAAGTCCACCAATTCACAACTTTAATAGTCTGAGTTTTTAACCTTTGTAAATCAATTTTTAAATTGGGTTGCCACTAATCGATTTGGGGTGGGTTGATTAGAAATTCAAGTGAAGTATCGGGAGAAATACTCACTCTGCGCAAACTGGAGAAATTAGGATCGGAACTTGATTACACTAGTTACTCACTAATGCCCTTTTGGTACCTAATCTTGTTTAAACCCTAAGGCTTTTGGATTTTTGAGGGATTTTCCATGCATTTTGGGAGGAAAAACATTTTTGAGTATTTTTCTAATTTTTTTGATACAAAAGGGATTTTTTTACCTTTTTGGTATTTTTGGAAAAATACAAGTCTTTTGGCTTTTTCTGAATTTTTGGCTTTTTCATGGATTTTTGGCATTTTGGATTTTTGGAAAATAAAATATTTTTTGATTTTTTTGAAAATAAGTTATTTATTTATTTATCATTTATTTAAATTATTATTTTATATTTAAAATAATATAAAAAGCGACCCGGTCGGATCAGGTGGGTTGGGTCCGACTGGGTCGACGATCAAAACACGGACGGGCCCGCAACATGGGCCCGACTCGGATTTTTTTTCTCTTTTTCTTTTTTTAAAACCTAAGCCCAAACCCACTTTGACCCTTTTTCATTAAAAGAAACTCAACCCAAAGACTACCCGGCCCACGCGCACAACCCGGCCCAGGCAAAACCCTACCCGGTTCAAACCCACGCCCGACCCGTCCTTCAGCTGTCGACCCGGATTACAAGCCGCAACCCGATTCTAGAAACCCTACCCGGATTCATGGAGCCCTACCCGATCGCGACCCAACGCGGGATCGCCGGCTTCTCCATCCGTCTGCGGCGCGGTGGAGGGACTGGGGACATCACCGGACAGCGACGCGGCGCCTGACGACAGTGGCAACGTGACGTACAGTGGTGCGACATTCGACGGCGACTTAGCGGGTCTCCTCAGTCATGGGTTAGTGTTTCGTGGAGAGGGGACGATGGTGATGACGACGACGAGGCAAGGAAGCGGCCAGGGTTTCGAGCAACGGCAACGATGCGTCTGGGGGCGGTGGCGGTGGCTACTATTACCTGCTAGCGGCAAGAGTGTGGCACGGCGGCGGTAACAGAAGGTAGTGGCAGTCGGGACGAGGCAGCAACAGCAGGCCCTCAGCCTCCAGATCTTATGCGACTTGGGCGAATCGATCGCGGCAACGGCGTTGGAATGGTGGCGGAGCAGCAGCAATGTCGACGAAGGCGAGTCTTCGGCTTCCCAAATCTGGTCCTCCGAACCTCTTCTCTCCCGGCTTCGACCTTCTACTGTCTCGGCTTCTTCCACTCCGGATCTCTCACTCTGGCCAGATCCGAGCCTCCACCGGCTAGATCTGACCTCCTCGGACTCGCTCGCTGCCGGCCTCCCCCGAAGTCTCTCAGTGGGAGGTCGGCCGAGCTCGCGACTCGAGTTCTCTCTCGCTCGCTCTTCGATTCCTCCCTCGAAGTCTCTCAGTGGGAAGATCTCAGAGCTCGCTCGTGTCGTTCTTCGACGAAGGTGGTGCCCTTTTATAGGCGAGGAATCCGGTCGACGGAGCTTCGACTTGTCGGTCCCCCTTCGTGCGCGGGCGGTTCTCCTCGGCTAAGCGGCGTCCCATCCGAGCTCATCCAAAGCAAAGCGTGCTTGGCATTGATGGCGCTCGCAATCTTATCTTCTCCAGCCGATGTCAGCCTACTCCCCTCAGCCGTAGGCCGTCCTTTGCGCGCGTCACCAGCCATCGCGCATGAGATACAGGTGACTGAGGAAGAAGAAGACAAGAGGAAGAAGAAGAGAGGGGGACCGGGCCAAAACTCAAGAAAACAAGGGCTGGGCCCTAGGCCCGTGCAAAGGAGAGAAAAAGAGGGAAGGGGTTTGGGCTTTTGCTTTCTTTTGTTTTTCCTGTTTTCATTTGTTTTTTGTTGTTTTATCTTTTTATTATCTATTTATCCAAAAAGACAAAATTAAAAACTTAATAAAATAGGCATAAAATTAAGGTGTCAACAGCTGCCCCTTTTTGAAGGTGAGCTCGCAGAGGTTGCATTCAAAGATAAATTGATGCCTAAATTTTATCCATGCATGCGTAGCAGATTGTATTTTATTTGGGACCTATTATTCTATGCAGAAAAAGAGCAATATAACTTTACATATACTAAGACAGATAAGAAGATACCTGTAGTTACTTACCGAGAGTGAGTGAGATAGGGTGTGAACCCCGAGTTTTGACAAGTAGCAAGGCGTCATCTTACCTGGTGATATAAGGAGGTTGCTTTTCCAGGACTCGAACCATTCTTCGGTTGCTGTTAAAATAATCAATAATTTGTCAGGGACCCGAACCTTTCTTCGGTCGCCTTGACGGAAATTGCTTCTCCCGACCCGAACCATTCTTCGGTCGCTTTGTTAGAGCAATAAGTGATTTGTCTCGGACCCGAACCTTTCTTCGGTCGCCGTGACAGTAAAATGCTTTTCCAGGGCCCGAACCATTCTTCGATCGCCTGTCAAAGCAGTAAGTGGTTTGTCTCGGGCCCGAACCTTTCTTCGGTCGCCGTGACAAGAGATGTGCCGACCTTTCTTAGGGCATCTACTTGTGGGTGCTTGATCTGTATTGAGGACACCAATTGGTACCCGACCATTCTCGGGAGATGCGCCGACCTTTCTCAGGGCATCATATTTGTTGGGGTGTCTGACTTCTGTTAAAGACACCTAACCTTTCTCGGGAGGATGCACCGACCTTTCTCAGGGCATCGATTTGCGGGGTGTTTGACTTCTGTCGAAGACACCAGTTGGAACTTGACCTTTCTCGAGAGGATGCACCAACCTTTCTCAGGGCATCGATTTGCGGGGTGTCTGACTTCTGTCGAAGACACCAGTTGGAACCCGACCTTTCTCGGGAGGATACACCGACCTTTCTCAAGGCATCGATTTGCGGGGTATCTAACTTCTGTCGAAGACACCAGTTGGAACCCGATCTTTCTCGAGAGGATGCACTGACCTTTCTCAGGGCATCGATTTGTGGGGTGTTTGACTTCTGTCGAAGACACCAGCTGGAACCCGACCTTTCTCGGGAGGATGCACCGATCTTTCTCAGGGCATCGATTTGGGAGATACCTGGACATTCACATGCATATTAAAGAGTACCTGGATATTCACAAGTACTAACATGAAGGATATTTGGGCCTTTGTAGGCGTCGAAATGGGTATTTGGCTGACCATAGGCATTGAAGGGGTATTTGGATGATCACAAGTATGAATTCTTGGGGGATACTTGGACATTCACAAGTATCGAAGGGGTACTTGATAATTGGAAATATTGAGAACATACCTTGGGTATTTGTGAAGGTGTCCCACCTCATGGTAATTGGGAAATATCGAGGGCGTACCTGGGATATTTGTGAAGGTCTCTTACCTTCTGGTAGTTGGAATATCGAGGACGTGCCTCATTATTCGTGAAGGTCTCTCACCTCCTGGTAATGGGAATGTCGAGGACCTACCTCGGGCATTCATGAAGGTCTCTCACTTCCTGGTAATGGGAATATTGAGGACGTACCTTGGGCATTCATGAAGGTCTCTCACCTCCTGGTAATGGGAATATCGAGGACGCACCTTGCATATTCGTGAAGGTCTCTCACCTCATGGTATGGGGAATATCGATGACGTGCTCCGAATATTCATGAAGGTCTCTCACCTCCTAGTAATTGGGAATATCGAGGGACGTGCACCGAGATATTCATGAAGGTCTCTCGCCTCCTAGTAATTAGGAATATCGAGGACGTGCTCCGAATATTCATGAAGGTCTCTTACCTCTTGGTAATTGGGAATATCGATGACGTACCTCACATATTCGTGAATGTCTCTCACCTCCTGGTATTATAAACTTGAATGTGGCATGAGGCTTACCTGGATGGCCGCAGGCACTCAAAAGGGCTGGAACACTTGGATAGCCACATGTGTACAAAGTACTGGAATACTTGGATGAACACATGTATTTAATGATATGATCTGGGACCACTCAGGCTAGTCCAAGTGCTAGAAAGCATACTTGGACGGCGGTGCCAAGCAAAGCAATGGAATGCTTGAACAGCTGCTATATTATTTGGGGACAACTTGGGCGGGCCGAGTGTCATGGAAAGGAAGTACCTGGACAACGGTGGGTACTTGATGATATGGGGATACCTAGACAGTTGCAAGCATCCCAACTCAAGGGATGACTCGAATAGGTCGAGTGTCAAGAAGAGAGTACCTGGACAGTGGTAGGTACCTTAAGACAAATGGGGATAGAGATATGCTTACCTGGCAATATCTCTGATCTCTAAGAGTATGTCTGCTATTTGCACAATATGCACACATGATTGTATATGCAGTAAATTCATGAGTTCAAATGAGATTCATGCATGATAATTTTGGACGTGCGGACCCCTGGAGTGCCATAACTTTGGCTAAATGGACACTTAAGTGCCATAACTTACGAAAGGTACACTTAAGTGCCACATTTTAAGAAAATGGGACACTGAGTGCCATCTCCGGCGAAGTTGGCCGGAATCATACGTGGCATTAAAATATTAATATTTCTCGGCCGATGTGTCTCGTCGGAGAGTCGAGTCGGCTCGAATTTGGCAAAACGACGTCGTTTTGACATCATTTGAATTTTCTAATAATATAAAAATTATTTAAATTAAATTTAAAATAAATTTATTTAAAACATTTTAAAAAAAATTTAAAAAATTTAGAAACTTTAAAACATTAAAAAATTAAAAAAATTACAAAAATTTACAAATTTACAAAAAATTTACAAAATTTACAAAAACTTTACAAAATTTAAAAAATTTAAAAAATTTAGAAAAAATTAACAAAATTTACATAAAATTTAAAAATTTAGAAAAATTTTAAAAATTTTCAAAAAAATTAAAAAATTTGCAAATTTTTTTAGAAAGTTACAAAAAAACTTACAAAATTTATAAAAAAATTTACAAAATTTACATAAAATTTACAAAATTTACATAAAATTTCAAAAAAATTTCAAAAAATTGAAAAAAAAAATTTACAAATTTTTTTAGAAAGATACAAAAATTTAAAAATTTACAAAATTTACAAAAACTTAAAAAAGCTACAAAAATTTCAGCCTCACCGCCTCCCTTTTCTTTTTTTTTTTTTAAATTATTTTTTGTAACTTTTTTAATTTTGCAAATTTTTTTTAATTTTTAAAATTTTAAAATAAATTTATTTTTATATTAAAATTAATTAATTTATATATTAAATTTTTTACCATGTCAGCACCAAAATAACGTCATTTCGGGTGTTGGCCAGATTAGAGCACTTAAATCGGCCAAAACAACGTTGTTTTGGTATAAGTTGAATTTTAATATAATAGAAAAATTAATTAATTAAATTTAAAACAAAATAATAATATAATTTATTTTTATTTTTAAAAAATGTAGGAGGAGGAGGATAAAGGCAGCCAACGGCCGGAGGGCGGAGCCCTCGTTGCCGCCGCCTCCCGCCATCGCGGAAGGTGGGGGAGGGTTGGCCGGGCCCGCCTCCTTTTCTTAAATTTTTTTTAAATGTTTTAAAAAATTTTAAAATGTTTTAAAAATTTTTAAAATGTTTTAAAAAATTTTAAAATGTTTTAAAAAATTTTAAAATGTTTTAAAAAATTTTAAAATGTTCTAAAATTTTTAAAATGTTCTAAAATTTTTAAAAATTTTCTAATATTTTTAAAAATTTCAAATTTTTTAAAATTTTCTAAAATTTTTGAATTTTTGAATTTTTAAATTTTATTTTATTTTAATTTAATTTATTTTTAATTTTTTAATGTTTTATAAATTTTTATAGAATTTTATAAATTTTATAGAATTTTATAAATTTTTACAAAATTTTTACAAAATTTTTTAAAATTTTCTAAATTTAAAAAAAAATTAATTTTTTTATATTTTTCAAAAATTTTAAATTTTTTAGAATTTTAAATTTTTTTAAAATTTAACATTTTTTAATATTTTAATATATTTTTAAATATTTAAATAAATTTAGTTTTAAATTATTTTTATATTAAATTTTGGCCACGTCGGCATTAAAACGACGTCGTTTCGCACTCGCTTTGCCGGAAAATTGACACGTCAGCGTTTTGGCCGGATTTTGGCCGGATTGGCACTCAAGTGATCAATTTTACTCCGATTTTGGCACTTAAGTGTAATACTGCTTTAAGTAAGTTATGGCACTTAAGTGTCCCTTTGTGCAAAGTTAAGGCACTTGAAGCGTTCTTTTGCCGATAATTTTGTTAGTTTTGCATCTTTTAATTTCCACTGGAAAAGATTTTGAAAGACAACCTTCATTTAGAATATAGATGTCTTGAGTATGCCAGATGAGGGACTTTCAGTCTGAAAGGACTTTCCGCTCACTCTCATGGAAAAGGCTATCCTGACCATTGATGCATGATTCATAAGGACCACACTATCTCACTATCATCATGTCAGCAGGGGTTCGAGTATTTTTGCAAATAGTATGACTTTACCAATGTGAGAGGTCTTTGTTGAAACTGTGATGGAGTCTTGGTCAGCGGCTCATCGAAGGGGACCATCAAGGTCAAGGCTTATGAATGGAGTGCCGCACGATCGTCTCGGGTTTGCAAGTCAAGAATCTGCGAAAAGAAATAGAGTAATCTTGCTCATACTTCTTCGAGCAATGTTTATAGACATATGAAATCCTACGTTAATTGAAGTGCCCTAGTCTGAAGAGACTTTTACAATGGAATGTAACGTAGACTTGGCTCACATGTAAGAGGGTGAGAGTTGGTGACTGTCTTGGCATTTGTCACTAATCTTTCTTGTTAGATGGAGGTTCTATGGACCACAACAACAACTTTTCTTGGCTGTATTTTTGATTGGGGGGCATTGGCCTTGCTTTTACCAGGCACACTGCTTTTTTCATGCCCTTATTTTTATTCCAGTTCTTCTTTTATGGGCATTGACCTTGCTCTTACCAAGTACACTGCTTTTTTATGCCCTTGTTTTTTCATTCTTTGTCGTTAGAGGAACTAGCCTAGGCAAGCTCAATCACAACACTATTGTTAGACTCTTGAGTCTTCGTCTTCAGCTAGCGCTCCGAGCTATGCTGTTTAAATGGTAGTAACTTCTGTTTTGTCTCAATGTGAGGGTAAAATTACGGACTCACTTGAGTTGTACAATGAATACAAGTGCGTAGAGAAAGAATTGTTTTTCGTCATTCTAGGGCACTTAAATTAACGCGAGTGTTCATATGCAATAAAGACACCCGAAGATTGATGCAAGTGCAAGCAAGAAAATTTCTATCCCTCTTCTCACCTTGTGATGCTGCTTTGCCTCCGCTCTGCCCCAATGTAGGGTGGTTCTTGACGAGGGTATGAGAGAAGCTTCACCAATGTATGGGGCTCAATGGGGTGAGCGATGGAATGCCTCTCACTATTTTGGTTATCGTACCATTCGCGAGAGAACTCTTTACCCTGCAGTCATGGAATCTTCTACACTCATCTCACAAGTGTATAGATGGGGGGGATTGTGTGTAGGATATGGCTTGCCTTTCACCATTCTGACGCGCCTCATCCAGCATGCTCGATTAATCTTGTATTCTTCATTTAGCTGTCTATTCTAATAATTCTCAATGGAATCAGTGATTTAGACAGACAAAATCATCATGCAAAATTCGTTTGGAAAAGGCATGCAGCATTTTAAATGTGATGGAGTTTGTACTCTCAAAACAAATGAATGGTTTTGGCTCAAAAAGACCTTCTTGGTAGCTTTAAGGGTCAACAGAATAGTATTTAAATTTTGAACATCAAAAGGGTTATTCACAAAGAGGTGTTCACAAATGGGTGTTGATGGTCGTCCCTATTGATTAAGGATATGACATACGAATGATCAGTCAATGTTGGGGATCTGATCATTGATTTGACCGGTCTTTCTGCTTTTGCCCCTACAGAAGAGAAGATGTACAAGTAAATCAATTAGTCTGGCCAAAATCAAATGTGAGTTGAGGCCTGAAGATTTTCTGTCATTTGCTTTGGCGATTACTTAGGACGCCATTTCGTTTAGGAGAGTTTGTCATGCCTCTTATTGATTTGTTATCCTTGTTTTTGACAGTTAGGTGATCCTGCAACAAACAAGAGGAAAAGTGTTAGTCATGAACTCTTTCAAGAGTCGAATAACTGGAATCGATACAACTTTACTCTTCATTGGTTTGCAGATGATTGGGTGAACCTGAAGTGAGAGGGGAACATGAAGTTCTATGTCCCTTGCTTCGTTAGGTCAATTATTCTTTGTATTGGCTTTTGGATGACACGTCCTTTTACACGAAGCCAGGTGAATTTGATGTGGGTCATTTCCATGTACTAGCTTGGCCAATATTGATTTGTCTAACCATCAAATTTGGCTCTTGAATTATGGTGCTTCCTGCCAATAGGGGAATATGCCAAAAGTGAATTCAAAAGGGGAGTATTGGAAACGATACCAAATTACTCTTCTCCAAAGTTTGTATTTGCTGACTCCTAAGGATATTTGAATGTCGATGACAGCCTTTTCGTCTCGGCACAGTTTGACATTTCTTTCGATTGGCCTTCCTCACTCATGGCCACGTATGCATGATTGATGGTTGTCGATTTATCTTCAACGCCTTCCTTCTGTGGAATTTTCTTATGTGTTTGACTATATGACCATTAACGATTGAGGAAAGTCATGTACTTCAAGCTTCTATGGAATCGAGATGGACAATCAAAACCTCCAATTCTCTTATGGCAATCACTTCTTGGGAGAGCATGCATCGGAGCAAGAAGTGAGGTTTCACAGGCCTAATATCATCATCTGAAATAGGAGGCTAGAGACGCCTCAAATGTCTAGATTTTCTCCCCGTGACGTAGCCAATTCAAAGAAAGAGAAAAGATCCATTTCTTGTGCTTACAGGCTTGTCGAAGCTGGAAGTCCCGTTGATGAAACCACGACATCTGGTTGCTCGGGCACATCGTGGGGAAAGGATATTGCTCGCTTGTGAAGGAGTTGGGCAAGAGCGAGGTGGAGTGCATAGAGCTCTTAGGGACGGCATGATTTACAATCGTATGCCTGTACCTATTACGTCTTATCTTCCATTTTCTGTAAATAGAAGAGAGAAGACATCATTTCCAAATTATATTCAAAGAATAATACTTACCCTCTTTTGGTGTAGGATGATTCTTTCTATTTGCCCCTGTTTTCTTGAAAGGGTATTTTTGAATTTGGTGAGCTCACATGATGTGCCGTTTCAAATACCTTTGTCACACTAAATCAAAGGGGATGATGTTCTGAAACATAAAGTGAGAGGGTTAGAAAGACAAACGTGCTTAAATTTATCATCTTGTTTTGACAAAAGCTTTTTAGGGTAATGAAATATTTTTATTTTCAAAATACGTCTTTGGGGGAGAAAAAGCATGAGGAAGCCCCAGACCTCGGTATTCTCCTTAGATGATATTTTCTTTTCATGGTTGGATAACATCATCGGGCTGGTTTGGAGTACCGCCTCATGCTCTTAAAACAAAATATTATAACTGTACAATAGAGTACTTGGAATATAACAGTAGCACACTAGACATGATAAGAAACATGAAATTATAAAAACAAGTAAAACTCATGTGTAAAGGAGTGATTTGATAGTGTTGGTTCCGAAATCAAGCGCCTTTGAGTTCCTTGCCTCTAGTAGACTCGAAGTATTCGCATGAGAGGACCACTTCATTGAAGCTATGGAAGTGCAACCCATGCAACCAACAACGATGCTTGCGAGGTAAAGTCCCTATGAACAGCTTTATCATTTCTTCTTCGACCAATTAAGGGTAAATTTGCATCATAAAAGCCTCCCACCTCCTTGCATACGCTCGAAAATCCTCCATTGGTCTTCTTCTAAAGTGAACCAAGTTCTGACAAGGCATTTCAGTCCCAATCTGGCTTTGATACTGAAGCAGGAATGCATAAGACAGCTCATTCCAATCTCTTATTAGGTAGATATCTGCTGTGATGAACCATTGTAATATAGATCCCATAAGACTCTTTTGGAAGGCCTGAGTTGTGAATGACATCGGGCCATAGTACCGACTCATTTCAGCATAGGGGTACTGCAAGTGGGCCACGGGGCAAACCGTGCCATTATATTTGCGAAGATTAGGTATCCACATCTCTCCAGGGGTCATGATCCTATGAGCGTAAGACGGGCTTGATATATCTTGGTTAAGCCACTGGTTTTCCCACTGCATATCTATTGTAGTGGTGAATTTTTCTGTTTCAGGGAAATTGGATTCTACCGAGATTACCCCATTACTTTCTTCTTGGTCAAAATTTCTGAATAAGGATGAAGTATTGAAGCTATCCTCATGGTCAAAGGACAAGCTTAGTACTTCGTTAAGATCGTAGCGGATAAAGACGTATGCTTCCTCTTCTAACGGGCCTTCATCCCCGGATGAGAGTAGGAAACAGTTATAAGATGAATCGTCAGTTTCATTGTCGAAATAACGCTGGAAGTCCTTGGGATTGTATTCTAGGGCCGGGAAGTTTTCAGGGTTGTACTCTAGGGGATGGTAGCCTTCAAAATTGTATTCTTGGGAATGCTTGAAGCTTTGGTGCGGTGGCTCGTCGATAGATGCTGAATTGATTTGTTTAGGCGTTCTTTTCTTGACCCCTAATCCAGACCTTTTGAGTAAGGCCCTTCGTTTTGCCAGCTTGATTATGTCAAGGGAAGTGAGAGACATTAGAGTTTCATTGTCTGATTCACTTTCCAGGTCGATAGGGGTTGGTATTCTTTGGAACCTAGCTCTTGGAGTAAGCTTGGGGAGTTGTCCAATCGTGCCCCGGTCTTGAACAGGCTCTGTGTCTTTAACCTCGTACAAAGGCTCCTTGCCTTTCCTAGTGGGAAACTTCTTAGTAACAGGATGTTGCTTAGTCGCCCATTTATTATGCAAGGCTTCATCGACATGCTCCTCTCCTACCTCAGCGACTAACGGCTCCTCGTGCTCCGCGATCATCGGCTCTTCGTAGGGCAGGGTGATGTCAGGGGTGATGTCAAGATTATACTCTTGATGAAAAACATGAATTAGTTCCCTCCGGGTTTAAGAGGACTAATCTTCCGATAATGTACCATCGCAAGGCGGGGGCCGAGTCAAGCTCGATTGGTACGATTGAATCATCCTTCGAACCAGGTAGGCTTGTAAGTAGATCTCTGGGCAGGAGGTATCAGCATACCTTTCACATTCAGGTACTTTGAGTTTTTTAGGGATCTCAATGCCGACGTAATTGGACAGGTCCATGGGATTGAGTGAGGGACTGATGGCTTCCATTTTGTTGGAATACGATGGTTGCGAATGTAGGACATGGAGGTGTGGTGGGATTTTTCTTCTCCCTCAAGCCCTTCAGGTACCACAATCCTTTTGCGATGGCAGCTGTTCCAGGTTTCCTCAGTGGTAGAAATTTCAAATGCATAGTCACGGCTTGTGTTGAAAAGAACTAGAGGGATCATCATCTTGAAAGGCGGTGGGATCTCATGAAGGGCTCCATATTGTCGTGCTACCCAATACGGGTAATAGGGAATGGCGCTGGTGAGGCCGAGCAACGGAATTTGGCGGGTGCATATGTAAGAAAAGTGGGCCCTCTTTTCATGGAACCAACCAGCACACCATTGGAATGCCTTAGGAGCTGGGTTTCTTAGGAAGTTTACCCAATTTAAACAGCTTTGATTAGGAATATACGATCCTAAAACCATAAATTTTTGTAATGGATTTTCAAAAGCATTTGTTTCAAACAATCACATAAAGTCTCGAAATTCGCTTAGGTGAGAAAAGAACCAGACTTGTAAAATTTCAAGAGAGGCTCGCATGATTTTCTCCGAGTTGTCTTTAAAACGATTAAAGGACAAGAATGTTTCGTTAAAATCATGTTGACATAATTCCCCCTCTTAAGATCGATCAATTATCCATGCCATCTTGGGAGTTATGGCATTTCTTTGATGGGGGAAGATGATGAGCCCGAAAAAGGCCAGGAGGAAAATCTCACTTTTCTGGGTCATAGGCTGATTTTGAAAACGGGCATTCATGAATTCTAGTGGGCAGGTATTATTGTTGTTTTCAAGAATTTGTCTCAAGACATGGATTTCAGTTCCTAAAAGTCACGCTAACCCGCGTCACGGGAGGGCGCTTGTCGATGGCCTAACAAGCTTTTTCTCAAGAGGCATTCCAGTAATGATGTTGTATTCTTCCAGGGTTGGGGTTAGCTCAAACCTACCGAATATAAAAGTAATTGTCTTCGGGCACAAAAAATGTGCCATGGCTTGTATGACTTTAGGACGAACGGTGATTTGGATCAATGATAGGAGATGACCGACTTTGGCCTTCACGCGCTCTTGGGCAAACTGATCTAATTGACCCCACCATCTGAAGAGCTCTACCTTAGGAGTAGGAATGAACTGGATATCGTCTTTCCCCATCGCATATAAACTGGGACTTGAAAAGCTTATCCTAAATTGCCATGGGCCAAATAAAAAGACTGAGTAAAAGTAAAGAAATCACTTTGCTTTTAAAAAAAATGGCAAATACAAAGACATGCGCATGGGACGTGTGGCTCGATTTCTAATTGAGAAGGTTTGTTGAGATTAAAAGGATATCCACCCGTCGCAGTCTCGCGTTAGCAGCATACCCTCCTAACCTCGGCTAAGAAATTCGGGGAAAAGAAATGCAATCTCTACATCGCAGTCTCGCGTTCAAGGTCGTATCTTTCTTAACACCATCCTAGAAATCCTATGGCGGCCCAGGTCCGGCAGCCGGGTTGTGTATGCCATGTGTAGTGCTAAAACATTTAAGGATGCACAGCAGTTTATAATCAAAAAACATTTTATTTTAACAGTATAAAAAAATTAAAACTATTACCCTGCATAAAAGAAAAAGAACCCAAGTCAGCAAAGCATTTAAACAAAGATAAAATGGCCTAAGTCCTCAAACTTCCCCGGTGGAGTCGTCAAGGCGTAGCGACCTCTTTTTTTTTCAGCGTCCGCAATCGGGCGGGCGCCTAAGGCGGCTAATGGCTCGGCTAAAATTAGTTATGCCCGGACTCTCCCAAGTCCACCAATTCACGACTTTGATAGTCTGAGTTTTTAACCTGTAAATCAATTTTTAAATTGGAGTCGCCACTAATCGATTTGGGATGGGTTGATTAGAAACCCAAGTGAAGTATCGGGAGAAATACTCACTCCTATGCAACCAGAGAAATTAGGATCGGGGACTTGATTACACTAGTTAATCACTAATGCCCTTTTGGTACATAATCTTGTTTAAACCCTAAGGCTTTTTGGATTTTTGAGGGATTTTCCATGCATTTTTGGGAGGAAAAACATTTTTGAGTATTTTTCTAAATTTTTTGGATATAAAAAGGAATTTTTTTTACCTTTTTTGGTATTTTTGGAAAAATACAAGTCTTTTTGGCTTTTCATGGATTTTTGGCATTTTTGGATTTTTGGAAAATAAAATATTTTTTGATTTTTGGAAAATAAAATAATTTTTACTTTTTTAAATATTTTTCGAAAATAAAACATTTTTTTATTTTTGAAAATAAGTTATTTATTTAAAATATTATTTTATATTTAAAATAATATAAAAAGCGACTCGGGTCGGATCCGTGGGTTGGGTTCGACTCGGGTCGATGATCCAAAACGCGAGCCCGACTCGGATTTTTTCTTTCTTTTTTTTTTTTTTTTAACCTAAAAGCCCAAACCCACTTTGACCCTTTTTCATTAAAAGAAACTCAACCCAAAGACTACCGGCCCACGCGCACAACTCGGCGGGCGAACCCCACCCGGTTCAAACCCACGCCCGACCCATCCTTCAACCGCCGACCGGATTACAAGGCTGCGACTCGATTCTAGAAACCCTACTTGGATTCGTGGAGCCCTACCCAGCCCGCGACCTAACGCGGGATTGCTGGCTTCTCCATCCATCTCGGTGCGAGTGGAGGGGCCGGGACGTCACCGGATAGCAACGCAGCGCCTGACGACAGCGGCGATGTGACGGACGGCGGTGCGACATTCGACGGCGACTTAGCGGGTCTCCTCATTCAGGGGTTAGTGTTTCGTGGAGAGGGGACAATGGTGACGATGACGACGAGGCAGGGAAGATGCCGGGGTTTCGAGCAACGGCAACGATGCATGCGGGGCGGTGGCGGCGGCTCACACCTACTAGCGGCAAGAGTGTGGCACGGCGCGCCAGAAGGTAGTGGCGGTCGGGACGAGGCAGCAACGGCGCAGGCCCTCGGCCTCCCGGATCGATGCGACTTGGGCGAATCGATCGGGCAACGGCGTTGGAATGGTGGTGGAGCAGCAATAGCGTCGGCGAAGGCGAGTCTTCGGCTTCCCAGATCTGGTCCTCCAGAACCTCTTCTCTTCGGCTTCGACCTTCTATGGCCTCGGCTTCTTCCACTCCGGATCTCTCACTCTGGCCAGATTTGACCTCCTCGGACTCGCTCGCTACCGGCCTCCCTCGAAGTCTCTCAGTGGGAGGTCGGCCGAGCTCACGACTCGAGTTCTCTCTTGCTCGCTCTTTGATTCCTCCCCTGAAGTCTCTCAGTGGGAAGATCTCGGAGCTCGCTCGTGTCGTTCTTCGACGAAGGTGGTGCCCTTTTATAGGCAAGGGAATCCGGTCGACGGAGCTTCGACTGCCGGTTCCCTTCGCGCGCCGAGCGGTTCTCCTCGGCTGAACCGGCGTCCCATCCGAGCTCATCCAGCAAAGCGTGCTCGGCATTGATGGCGCTTGCGAACTTATCTTCTCTGGCTGACGTCGGCCTACTCCCCTCGGCCGTAGGCCGTCCTTTGCGCGCATCGCCGGCCATCGCGCATGAGATGCAGGCGACTGAGGAAGAAGAAGAGAGGGGGGCCGGGCCAAAACTCAAGAAAACAAGGGCTGGGCCCTGGGCCCGCGCAAAGGAGAGAAAAAGAGGGAAAGGGCTGGGCTTTTGCTTTCTTTTGTTTTTTCCTGTTTTCATTTGTTTTTTGTTGTTTTATCTTTTTATTATCTATTTATCCAAAAAGACAATTAAAAACTTAATAAAATAGGCCTAAAATTAAGGCGTCAACACATTGTAACGTATTAAGACGAAACAGTGCGTTCTCATTGCACTCCATCATGGACGTACTAATTAAAGTACAACAGATGGATTAAAGAAGCTTGAAGTGACTGTCAAATTTGGTAGTAACCGTCCAGAAGAAAGTTCATGGACATGAAATAGAGAACATATGTTGTTGCGAATCCATAAATTAATTAAGCACAGGATCCTCAAACAGACAAGATGGTCTCCCAATTTCACTGGAGAATTCACCGGTCAGACCCGTATACTGGCACCCAACCCCTCAATCATTTCTAGCACTCCAATAGCATCAGGTAACATTCTTATGGATGAACATTCCATCGTAATTAGTTTCAGTTCTTTTTAGATTACCGATTAAATCAGGTGGATTAACTATCCTTAACTGTTGCCAATCCAACTTTACTAGTGATTGAAATTTTCCCAACTGTGAAGGGAAGCTCCTTTTCTTTTATTGCAAAGCACCCTTCTAAACACTTACGTATGAACTTAACTAACCCTCTAATTAAGCATGGGAGTTCAATTATATATCTGTTCATACAGATATTTGGATCTTCCGAACAATAGAAACAGAATGCAGTTGGGGAGAATATCATTACATTGATAGCAAATCCACTCACCTTTTCTTTGACAACTGACTACAAGAAGGCTTCAGGAGTCAACGTCTAACCTTTAAAGACCACTTCAAGAACCAATTGAAGTACTTCGTAGCTGCAGCAATGCACATTTGAAGGACAGTTCAGTTTAGTTGGACAGACAGAAATTTAAAGGATATTAATATGACTATCCAATTGTTGATTTTATTTGTCAAACCACTGTAACCTGAAGATCTTTATCTCAGAAGACTGAACAAGAGAAAAAAAAATGTGCGGCTGTACCAGCATGCAACTCTGTTCTGTTCGACCACAGAGTTCCACCGGATCTTACAAATTAGAATGATCTACTTCTTATTCTAAAGGATTGAATTTGCTTGAGTGGACAACTATTTGCGTGCAAAGGGGTTGCATTGCAGTAACTTCGGAACTCTCAGTGTTGGGAAAGTTCAATTGAATGACTTTTTACCTCATGATTTAATGGCGAAATAGCACAATTACCTGTTATTTTCAAGACGAAACCCCTCATTGCTGCGACTTCAATTAGGGCCTCTTTCCATGACAACACTTCGTTGTGGTTGAAGTTCATCCGGTGCTTGTCTAGGTCGCTTATGTATAAATCAGTTTCAAGCTTGACATCATCAATCTCCACGTCAAAGAAAAGGGGGGAGGATTCTTCTTTTCCCCTTTGATTCTGACGTGCATTTTACCATGTGGGCAAGTTCGCGGAGGCACCAATGGCCAGAAGCGTAATTTCTCGAGAAGACAGGCATGTAGATATTGGAGTTAGCAAGTGCTTGCAGAATCTTTTCCCCAGTCCCTTCATTGCACCTCAAGTCACCGTCATCACTATAAACAGAAATTTGATTACGTAGCATCCAACAGTGAAGATTATTAACAATGCTATAATGAGTGTCCAGTCCCTTAAAACTCAGGAACACATCATACATAGGTAATATGTGGGAAAGCCAAGTCGATCTCGAGATATTCAACAATCTTTCCAGGATAGTGTGGCCACGACCATCCAACGACCAGCTTTCTAAGCCCTCGATGCCCTCGATGGCTCTTAAGCTTGGACAAGCTTCTAGCTCTAAATGTTGTAGCTTACACAACTTGGATAAGTTTGGTAACTTTCCTGCTAAATCACAACCAGAAAGAAGGAGGTACCGCAAAGATTCCAGTTCTGCCAAACCTTGAATCTCAACAAGCATATTCAAGCCCATCAGTTCCAAGCGCTCCAGTCTCTTCAAGAGTGACAGACCAGGTATTTCCTCAAGAGATTCACATCTCCTTATGTTCGGCTCCCTCAAATGCGTTAGACCTGGAGTGACAGGTAGGTGTGATATTGGACATTCAATTACATGCAGAACTGTCAAATTTAATAAGTCGGAAAAATGTGGCAGTGGACTAATAGCCTTGAGTTTCAAGACCGACAAATGAGATGGAAGCTGATAGGACGGTTGCTCCCTCATCAAAGCTGCTTTAAGTTTTGCGTCATAGTCCCGCCGAGTAGAGTGATGTCTATGTCTGAGATTGCTGAATCTTTCTAATTCCAGACGTTCTAAGTTGGTGATGCTTGAGGGGTGAGGGACAAGAGAGAAGTCCATAGCTTGAACCGCGAGGAATTTCAAACTTGATGGAAGAGCAGGCACTTGTTGAAGCTCAATCGAACCCACTTCAAGTTTTTGGAGATTGAGACGACTTATCTCTGGAGGCAATCTAGAAACACTAGTAAATGCTAAGTTCAATGTCTTCAAATGGATTAGCTTCCCAATTTCCTCCAAATTTTTATCTGTCAGATCCCATGATTTGTTGGCATATAAACCTTCAAGCATCTCCAGTCCTCCAATAGTACTAGGAATCTCCTTTATCTCCGTTTTACATAATCTCAACACCCTTAGTTTCTTTAAGTTTCCTATAGAATCTGGTAGCTCAACTATGCCTGATGTCGATACATCCAACTCTGCCAACAATTTCAACTCTCCAATTGAGCTTGGAAGTACTTTTATCCCCACACACCTGCGTAAAGTTAGGTGTGTAAGATTTGTCACCCCTCCAAGTGAGTCAGAGGAAGTTGGCGGATATTGGGGTTATCATTTAATGTAAAACTCGACAAGGATTTCATATTGCCAAATCTCTCCGGAAGCTTCAAGATTTGAAAATTTTGGGGCATGACGATTTGCTTCAAAGATTGTAGAGAACAAACTTCTTCAGGCAACTCCCCAAGAGAACTACAACCTTTGATATTCAAAGTCTCTAGGTGTTGAAGCTTAGAAATGGAGGGGTGAATTGTGATTAAGTTGGAACATCGAGCAAGAACTAACGTCTCCAAGGAAGTGAAATTAGAGAAGTCGGGTGTCTTCCTCAACTTTGTGCAATCTATTAAATCTAGAACTTTCAATTTTTTTCTCGTCTGCAGAAAATGAAAATTTAGAATTAAAAAGAATGAAATACATCCTATATTTTTTATGTAAGTAATTATTCTCATTTTTTATATTCAATATACTCCCTCGTTTACTTGCAAATGGCGCAATTAAGTCGCTTCTAACACTTCCTTTGGGGAAAATGGAATAATCTTCCGCTCATGGTAAACATGTACCGTCAATGTAATTGAAAATTATTAAGTCATTTTTTTATAAATATACTGCTCATAAGTAAAAATTTGTGGTGAAATAGTAAGTTGGTATTGAAACTCATAAGCTACTAGAGATTTATAGTAAGCTGGTTTGTTTGTTAAATACTGGTATTCGATACTACTAGTAAAGTATATAACCAATTAATTCATACTGTACAAAAGGAAAAACCTGCTCATTTGCAAAAAAACAAAAAGCTTTTTATAATCTACTAGTGCAACCCTAGTAAATCGATTATTTCCTTAGTCTTTTACTGACTAACAAGCATTAGTACTTGTAAAATCAAAATAAATCTAAAAATCTCCTACGATTTTATAGTAAAAGAATTTTTTTTTTTCATAAGTTGCAATTATTTGACCAATACTACTAGTAAAGTTTGTAAGCTATTCATAGTCTAGCTGTTGACAAACGCGCTCCCTTGTCAAAGCGAATGATAGTTTGTAGTCTCTAAGGGTATTTCAACTGGATATATTAATTATTATATTTGTCTGTTACTAAAAAAAAAAACTTGGTCAGTAAAATCGAAGCGATGGTTGTAATCTACTAACCATTAACTATGATAAATGGTCTTTTGTTTGTAAATTATAACAGTGAAACGACGCTATTAGTAAAGTTTCTATGCAAATTGTAATCTACTAACTGATGGAGGGGATCACTTGTAATATTCAAAAACAATTGGAAATCTGCTATTAGGTTTTTTTTTTTTTTTTGGTCGAAACAATAATTTATAAAGGAGAAATAAATCCAGTACAACCAACAGCTAAAGCGTCCGCACAAATAAGATCAACCAAATAAAACGGGGGAAACATAGCCCAATTCTGAACAGGGGAAGAGCCGTTGTGGGCCTTGGCAGCCCAATCTGCAGCAGCGTTCGCTTCCCTGCGACAGTGCCCTAGCGACAAATTAGGGAAGAGTGAAAGCAAGGAGGCGGCTTCGAGGAAAGGGGGCCGATCCTCCCATGGCACCTTGCATCGGCATTGCAGAATGTCGACCACCAGGCGGCAATCGGATTCAAGAATGATCAGGGCTGATGTTAATCCATGGTGATGCAAATGCTGTAGAGTGAAGGAGACTGCTTGGATCTCGGCTTGGAGTGCAGACGTTGCAAGGAAAAGCTTCGAGAAACCATCGGTGAGTCGTCCGTGATGATCCCTACATACACATGCCATAGTTCCTTCAGTGGATTCTAATCTGTGCGATCCATCGACATTGATTTTTAATTTGCCCGGATCGGGAGGCTGCCAAAGAGATCCCCTACGCTGGAGCGAGCGGCCTTTGCTGGTCAGAGACGATGTTGTAAGATGAGCCACATGATCGCCAGCTAGAGCATCCTCTACCACCCGAAATGGTTGAAGCTTTTCACACCAGAATATGTAGCCGTTGCGAGCGCGCCAGATTTGCCATAAAACAGAGGCCAGAGTTGCCAATGCAGGTAAGGAATTTCGACCCTGAACCTGCTGTACAATCCACGCTTCTACTCTAGAAATCTGCGTAGGTGATATCTTGATGTTTAAGCTGGGATGCGACCAGACATTTGTAGTCCATGGACATAATAGGAATAAATGCTCGAGTTTCTCTGGTTGATTCCGATCACGAGAATGCAACAGGGGGTTATCAGCGATATGTCGCCGATAGAGATTAGATCTTGTGGCTAAAGCATTCTGACAAATCGACCATAAAAACATTTTAATCTTTGGGGGAGAGTGCATCTTCCATATAAGTTTCCATAACCAATGTGGGTGCTGATAAGAAGAGGAAGTCGTACCTATAATCTGATGTTGTGCAGTTGCACTGAAAGTGTTATAAGCGCATTTAACGTAAAAGTGCCATCTTTGGTAGCAGTCAAACAAGCCGATCTTGGGTGGAATTTGGTCGCAAAGGGATAGCAAGTCTGTTTAATGACCGAATGTCAAAGAACCTATGTAGGAGATTGACATTCCGGGGGTTGGTGGACGAATCAATAAGATCAGCCACCCAAACAGGTTCTTCACGAGCTGAAGGGCCACCTAGGATACCAAATGGGAGCCATTTATCACAACGAATTCTAATGGATTTCCCGTCACCTACAGACCAACATAAGTTGGGTAGGATGGCGTCTTGACCTAACAGAAGACTCTGCCAGCCCCATGAGGGTCGAGAGCCTCTAGCTGCATTAAAAATAGAGCCATAATGGAAATAGAGACCCTTAAAAACCTTACTGCAAAGAGATAAAGGTTGACTGAACAAACGCCAAACCTGCTTTGACAACATTGCTCTATTGAAAGTTTGAAGGTCTCTAAAACCTAAACCACCATTAGCTTTACTTGTCTTCAAAACATCTCATTGTCTCCAATGAATGCCAGCTTTATTCATGTTAGTCTGCCACCAAAATCTAGCTATACTTTTTTCTATAGATCGGCAAATATACACAGGAATCTTGAAAATAGACATTGCGTCTCTTGGGATAGCTTTGGATAACAGTTTTCAGAAGAATCTCCTTTCCACCCTTTGAAAGCATAGTAGATTTCCAACTTTCCAACTTTGAATGAACCCTACCCATTAACCACGAGAACATGTCCTTCTTTGAACGTCCCCAATCAGATGGTATTCCTAAATATCTACCAGACTTATTAAGAATAGGAACACGCAGCTCAGAAGCCAAATTCTGTTGCAAAAGAGCCGGGCAGTCTTTTCCAAAGTAGATACCATATTTATTTCGATTTATATCCTGCCCTGTTGCTAGACAATACTGCTGTAAAATATTGGAGAGATTCTGACATTCATTAACAGTACCATCAAGAAAGAAAACGGCATCATCCGCAAAAAGGAGATGCGATAAAGTAGGGCACCACCTGTTTAGTTTAAGTCCTTTAAGATGATCAATTTCAACAGCTTTCTTAATCATGGTAGATAAAAGGTTTGCCAATAGAATAAAAATATAGGGGGAAAGAGGATCACCCTGTCGAAGACCTCTGGTAGGGTGGAAATATCTAAGATGCTGGCCATTCAGTTTAACACAGGATGATTGAGTTGAGATACACTGCATAATCCACCCAACCCATAAAGAGTGAAAGCCCAATTTAATAAGATAATACTGAAGAAAGTCCCATTCAACCCTGTCGTAGGCTTTTCTCATGTCTACCTTCAAAACTGCTTTATGTGTACCCCTTCCTCTCTTCACTCTCAACTGGTGTAAAACTTCCTGGACAAGTAGAATATTGTCCTGAATCTGCCTGCCTCCCACAAATGCAGACTGTTCCTCAGAGATAAGGCTCGGTAGAAGAGGCTTCAACCGATTGGCAATAACTTTGGAAATTACCTTATAAGCATAATTACACAAACTTATTGGGCGATATTGTTCCAGACTTTCAGGATGAGGAACCTTTGGAATCAAAGCAATCAGAGTCTTGTTTAGATATGTGGGCATAACACCAGTAGTAAAAAAGGTACTAACTGCTCCAAATAGATCAGATTTAATAATATCCCAATGCGTCTGATAGAATAAGCCATTAAGGCCATCAGGGCCCCGAGCCTTAGATGCTCCCAGTTGAAATGTAGCCTGCTGCACCTCTTCAAAAGTAACAAGTGCAGTTAACCCAATATTCATTTCATGAGTAACCAAAGGAGTACACTGGTCAAGTATTGGCGCACAGAACTGTAGAGGCGCGAAAAGTACCCTGTTGCCATCTCCTTAAGTCTTGTAGGATCCCTCACCCAAATATCATCATCGTCCTTAAGCATAGTAATTCGATTCCGTTGACGACGCTGAATTGTTGTAGCATGAAAAAACCGCGTATTCTTATCACCCCATTTAAGCCAATTAAGCCTGGAACGAAGAGCCCAATACTGTTCTTCACGACTCCACACTGTGTGCAATTCTTTCTTCAAGTTAGTTGCCTCGGCAAGGTCATAAGATCCGTGCTGTTGATTAGTAAGGTTTTGCAGTTGTAGCTGCAGAGCATTAACCCTAAGTTGGTTATTTGAAAATTTAGAGCGACTCCACGACTGTAAAGAAGCGGAAACAGCTCGAATCTTAGTATGTAAAGGGATTGGCCTCGACCGAACAACATTCCAAGAAGAATTAATAACTTCCCGGCATTCTACATCCTGGTCCCAATAAGATTCATACATAAAGTAATGCTGCCTCGATCCACAGATTGGTAGAGTATTCAATATTAAAGGACTATGATCTGAACCAACAGCAGGTAAAGCCTGAACCTCAGCTTGAGGAAACAGAATTCTCCAATCTAGGGAACAAATAGCACGATCTAGACATTCCTTAATTACATCCTCCCCCCTTGACGGTTATTAAGCCACGTAAACGCACACCCCTTTGCTTCAATAGGCATTAGAGAACAGTCATTTAAGACAGATCGGAAAGAAGCTAACCTATTAAAATTCGCTGGTCTGCCTCCTTGCTTTTCCCAATGAAAGAGAATTTCATTAAAATCACCAATACAGACCCAAGGAAGAGTATTAACGTGACTGATGGTGATGAGGTCCTGCCAAACCTCACGTCTCAGACGAGGGACAGCAGGGGCATGAATACAAGTAAGACGGAAGATGTTGGTTGAAGCTAGATCTGTACAGAGTACATCAAAATAAACGGCTGAAGAAGAAACAAAGGACAGAGAGACTGAAGCATTCCAAAAAATAGCTAAACCCCCTGCCGAACCAACTGGATTATATACACGAAGATTCAAAAAACGCAATCTGCCTTGCAACCGAGAAAGCAGAAATTCACCATTTTTAGTTTCCATCAAAAAAAGGAGATCTGGTTTTTCCTTAACCACCAGGGCTCGAAGGGCTTGAATTGTCAGGGTAGAGCCCAAACCCTGACAATTCCAGCTAATCAGTTTCATTTATACTGAGGGGGCTGTTGAGGGCCAGCCACCCATGCCCAATTCCGATCACCCGTTGCTTCCTCAATAGGAGTATCCGTTAGTAAAGAGTCATCAATATTGTCTGGCAGTACATTCCGCATATCATAAGGAGTGTATCGCTTAAGCTTCTTAACAGGTCCTGATCTAGTAGTGTGGCGAGGGCTTTTAAGCTTTCTTGGTTGTTCTGACTGAACTCCTTTTTGCTTTGCTGATGCAGGTATCATAGCTGTGTGAGAACAACGTCGCTGAGGAGAAGTGGCAATCACTGGAGAGGTTAGAGGATGCGAAGAAACTGAACTAGAGGTAGCCAAGGTCTGCTGTAGGGGAGGAACCGCTGAGGGAGGTATCGGCGGCATTAAGGCAAGATAAGGAGCAGGTGGGGGAGGAGTTTCAGGTACACTATCATCGACTACATTCTCCTTTGTGGTCCAACCATAGTAGAGTTTCCAATAGGGGCTATGAGTCTTCACTTCAGCACGCAACCAATGTCCATATGGTAGTTTGTCATCCCTAGGTAACTCAGCAATATTAGTTGGACAAGCTGAGCAAGAGGTGGCATAATGCCCTAGCATCCCACAAAAATAGCGAATGAGCAAGACGCTCATATCGAAAATCCAGCCAAAGAGTTTTGTTATTAATACGAATCAAATGTCCCGCTTGCAAAGGATGCTGAAAAACAAGTTCAACTCTTGCTCGACCAGACCTCATAGTAAAAGTATCATGTCCATCAGCTCTTACTTCTAAAACTTTTCCTACAGTCATAACTGCTTTCCTAATGAGTGCTTCTGTGCAGTATTCCAGAGGAAGACCGAAAACTTGTACCCAAATTGCACAAGAGGAGAAATCATAGCAATGAAACGGGGTATTCGGAATCCAATCCTTAAAGACAACCAGCCGACCAGAGAAAACCCAAGGTCCCCCATCTAATATCCTATGTTTATCTTTCAGTAACTTGAATTTTGCGGCATAAAGACCATCCTCTCTCTGAGAGATGTCGACCTGTTCCGCTTTCCAAATGCGTTGGAAAAAGCTCTGAAAAGCCGAGAAATTCACAGGTGAGTTAGCGAAGAGCTTACCGATAAGGGTTAATCGGCACTCATCCAGTTTCGCAGGTGAGGGGACTTCATTCCAGACCTCCAAATCGTGAGGAGAGCACAAGCGTCCCAAACGCTGACACAGGGCAGCCAAACGGGGGGAAGTTTCGTCATCTTCATCAGCCATAAGTACCGTGAACAGAGGGAAAGGTAGGAAGCGGCAATCAGAAGTGAATCGGGGACTAGGGTAAGTGGTGATGAGGGAGATGAACCAGATAATCAACTGTAGTAGTCAAATGCAGGTAAGAATCGAACATGCAAACTGCCGATGGGCTGGACAGAGGAAGGGAAAACAAGAACAAAGGAAATACGAAAGAAAGAGAGAAGAAGTAGATAACAGGGGAGGGTCGGATGTAGTGATATGTAATGGATAAAGGAATTGAAGATCCATCAGAGAGGGACAAATATAAGAAAGAGAGACAAGGGTTTAAGGTGCCACGGAAATGTCGAAGAAACTCTGCAAAAGCAAGAGGAGAAACTATCCCTTACGGATAGAGAGAAAACAACTCAAATCTGCTATTAGGTTTGATGATGGTAAAATTGTTATTTTGTTGATAATTTTCGAATTAAAAAGTTGCCAATCAGTTCCTACTTATCAACGATATTTGAAATTTTTATAATGTTCAAACAAGTTTTTGTTTCGGCAATGAATTTATAGTCTCTTCTTGCAAATAGCTCTTGAAGTTTAAATCTTCCAATGGTTTAAAAGCGGTGCCCATGGAACTATATTTCAAGTCTATCAACTAAACGAGAATGAGGCACTTATG
>NC_052614.1:34860964-34910601 GCF_016545825.1 Eucalyptus grandis | reverse complement strand
CATTTCTACTTCCCTCGAGTAATACTTACTTTGTAGGATCCACTTCATCACGCAAACAATAGGAATCATGCTCGGTTCAAAATTTGGTAAAATCCGACGAGTTAAGCATCAAACTTAAGTTCATCCAGAACCATCAGCTCTAATAATTTTCTATAGCTCTATGGCAACGAACGCAGAAATTCAGCATCTACTTTCTTTATCTAGAACCATCAGGTGAACATTTTTCTACAGCTCTATGGCAACGAAAGCATAAATTCAGCATCTAGTTTCTTAATGTCCATTCCAACAAGTATTGCATTCTGATCAGTGTGCCCGGGAAACTATCGGCCAAACTAAATCTATGTTTGCAGCATTCAGATAAGGAAATAAGTCAAAAAGCAGCAGAATACTGATGTAGAGGTTCAGTGTCAAGAATCAGTATTGCTATTCCTTCCTAACTAGTAGCATGTTGAGAATGAGAGAAATGACCCGCTCAATAAAATTGTCACGGCCATCATGTGAACAGAAACTTCTCTTCAGCTCAATAAAATTGTGAATAGCAACCCTTTTGGACCAAAAGGAAAAATAACCTGATCTAGAGAGAGAAGCACCAATCAAGCAAGCAAGCGTATGATCTCCGAGAAAAAATCAGGTCCTCACGACTTTCAACCGCCTGGCACTTGATCTTCAATCGCTCACCAATGGAGGAAGACCTTTACCTCCGACTGGAGCTCGGGAAAGAACGGCGAAACAGAACTAAGGGAGAGAGTTCAGAATCCACAACCCGAACAGATTGAAACCGCAAATGAAACCCTAACGGAGCGAGAGTGATAGAAAGAGAACTCACCGATCGAGCAAACTCGATCCAGAGAGAAGAAATCGGCCAAGAGTCGCTGTCGTCACCGCTAGTCCGCTTCGGATCTGAACCTCCTCCCACCAACGCAGTCTCCGTCGATGTCGCTGATATTACCGATTAGATCCGGCGAGTCAAATCCGGAGAGTAAAGAATCAAGAGAGGCAGGTCTGCCAAGAGAGACTCAGATCCCGTGGAACCAGAACCGCTGGCGTCGTCGTCGTCATTGTCACCGCCGCTGATCGGCTTCGCATCTAAATCCCTCAACTTGAGAATTAGGGCTCGCGGCCGGCGAGGGGCTTGAGCTGAGGGAACGCGTACGGTGGATTCGCTCCATGACGGTAGCGACAACTTCTCGACCTCGCTGCTGGGTGATTCCTTTGCTCCTCTTTCTACCTCTGACTCAGGGGTTTTCTTCCGGTGGATGTCGAGCGATAGCGAGAGCCAACGATCAAGCGACCGAGCGTTGATGGGGGGAGTAGAGCCATGGCCGGCGCCAGAGGGTCCTTCGTCGGCCGCCGAGATCCGGAAGAAATCTAGAGAGAGAGAAGGTTGTTACGGCGGAACCCCCGAGTGCCCGTTGTGCGCCTAACAGCCCCAGAGAGAGAGAGAGAGAGAGAGAAAGAGAGAGCCTCGTGGAGGAGAGAGACTCTGTGCGGAGTGTGGGAGAGAGAGCGAGTGAGCGAGACCCCCTAAAGTTCCCCCGAGCCTCCCCCATTTCGTACCGTGAGCGCCTCTTTTATATTTTTTTGTTTTCTTTCTTTTATTTTCTCTTTTTATTTTTCATTTTCCTTATTTCTTATATTCTTTTTTCTTTTTGTTTTCTTTTTCATTTTCATTTTTTTTAATGTTTTCATTCATCCATTTTTTAATCTTTTGGGCTCTTTATTCTTTTTCTCTCTTTTTTTTCTTCTTCTTCTTTTTTTTTTTTTTTTTTGTTTTTCCTTATTTCTGATTTTTTTGTCTTTTCATTTCAAATTTTTTTTTTTAACTTTTGCGAATTGAATGTTTAAAACGTCGACAAAATTTCGGGTGTCAACACATACAGCTCAGCAACGTGATGCGAGCAATGTTATTTTTCTTTTTCCAAGCTTAATAAGCTTCTAGATCTCTCATGTGTTGAGCTGAAGTTCCATGCTCAGGTTCACCCATGGTATGGTTGAGGGTTTCCAAAACCTCTTACTCCTCAAGGATGTATTGAACCTTTCGGTGCCAAATATCATAATTGTCACCGTTCAGCTTCTCAGCCTTATTGAGGTCAGCTACAATGGCCTTGGATGCCGAAGTCATAATTAATTGCTATATCGCATTGACATAATAAACGCATAATTGATACTAGCACACTTTACACAGTAACACACATATTTAATTTGCAGCAAAAACAAACTAAATTAATGATAATTCAACAAAAAGACACAAAAACAAAAGTTCACTATGTTTCTAATCAACTTCTATGTACAATTGTTCTATTATCATTAATTAGTTTAATTTGCGCAAATTTTAAGTTCTAGGTAACAACTCTATCAAATTCTACCAACCTACGAACTCCCACTATGAAAAATAATTATATGACCTTATGCAATTTCTACATTTTTTCTTAACACAAAAACATAAATGATAATAACCAACGTATAAACAACAATTATGCTTTAGCTATAATCAAAATCGCAATTCAACATGTAATGGATTTCCTACAATTGTTCGAATTTTCTGGCAACTCGAAAATTGTAAGTATATTAAACTATATACATGATATCATTGAACCAAGTTCTACACAGCATATATGACATCATTTGCATACAAGCTAGCTACTATATTTCTTAAACCACAAGAAAATACAAGCTACAAATGAATAAATTATGCATTAAACCTAAAAAAAATATGCGTACATAGGTTTTCTACGCATTTTCATATATTTATATAATTCAAAAATAAAAATAATTATATCATAGTGTAAAGCACATCCATACGAACCCAAAGCCTCCGACCACGCTCCAATTGAGAGCTTGCACCCACACATGCCGCCGAGTGTGCGGCGTGTGTGGCGCACGCGCCAACGAGCCTAAGGGTTTCTAGCTAGTCCGATCGTTGATCGGTCAACGGTCGGGTCGGGTTGGGTCGCCGGCCGGTGACCAGCCAGGCAATCGCTCTCGACAATGACGTCATCCCAACGGTTGTTGATCGTTGGGTGACGCCATCACGCACCGGCCGACGGACCAACGCGTGATGCGCACCTGCCAGTTTGCTGACTGGCGCATGTGGTGCATGCGCTGGCTTGGCCAGCGCTTCAGGCGCATGGCGCCCACGTGCAGTGGCTTTTGGCCGCGCGTGTGGGCATGTTCCGTGTCGTCCAGCGGCGCTCGACCCATCGTTGGACTCGTCTCGACGAGTACTTGCACTCTGTATGTTTAAAATTGATTTTGACCGAAAAATATTTCGAAAATTGGCCATAACCACATGGATGCATGTGACCTCGAACCTGTTCTTCGCTTCGGTTCGATTTCGAGTTTTCTTATGGCAATTCTGACCATTAGACATCCAAACAGTGTAGATTTCATACTCTTGATCTCGATATCAAATGGTAAATGAGAAAAGTCAATGAAAAACAAGGTAGAAATCACAACCGGGCTCACGATACCATTGTTGGAATTCAAGTCGGCGAAAGACGACTTACCTCGATTCCGATGCGCAAACAGCAATTTAACCCCGGAACGAATGTTGAATTGCCGATAAAACACGAATAATATTACCTCATGTTGGTTTGGATGCGATCACGAGGAAAGCACCCGATTTTCATGGCGTAAATGCAAACTGTTTTTGTAAAGATGAAATGGAACGCCTTATCCCTTTGATGGAAATGGAACGAACAAATGAGAGGATTTTCTGATTGTATGCTCTGCCAACAATAACCCCTAACGATTGTCTTCAAAAGGCTTTTATATGACTCCATGACATCCCTAGTGTCCTTCCATCATACTGTATCAAGGCGAACCGATGCGGTCCAATCGCACCCTATCATGAACGTACTAGCTAAAGTACAACAATTAGCATTTAGTTTATTCTTAGGTTTTGATGGGCTTTTATCATTAAATAAATGTGAAGGATAAAAACTGATAAAAAGAAAAAGATTAAACTTTGCAAATGAGCTTTGGGGCTTTAAAGGTAGCTTAAGACATCCACGGGGTTTAGATTACTTATTGATTAAACTTTCCATTTACCGCTCACGGGGGTGTTGCAAGGTTTTTCATTAATTTGTCCGATACAGCTCCAGCTATTTTGCTTTCCATATTTTATATGCTTTATTATTGATTAATTTGCTTGAGTATCTGTGCATGGACATCTAGAGGCATGTTAAGGAGTAAAATTAGAAAATATTGCAAGAAAAAATACTCTTTAAAAGAGAAAAGGTAGTAAAAGTGCATTAAGTTAATCTAGCGCAATCAAGTACCCACACTCGCGAATCTCTTAACCATGGGAGTAAAATGGGCTCCTGTGTCTTGCTTGAGCTTCTAACCAACCCATAATGGGTTAGCGATGACTCCAAAGTAAATCAAATAAGAAAATCAAGTTGAGATTAGTAGGGTTTGGGAGGCTTGTTGTCACGCCTTGATTCTCAGGCACGCACACATTCCTTACCTTTGGTCGATTTTAAAAGCGATGTCCCAGAACGTATCGCCGACCCTTTTCATTTTAATATGCACATGCGGAAGCAATTATAATCCCCAGACAATACAACAATGTGATACAAAAGTAGGGCCATATTTTTCATATTGAAATTCACAACCAAACTTTTATACAACCACACCTCAAAGTATTTACCATACTATTTACAAAGGTCTAGTCTCACACTCAACCACCTATAAATAGGGTTCACAAAGAGGATGGGATCATAGTTCTCATCTGGGTCGTACTCGGATCATCATCAGGGTTCTCCTCCAGGTACTCCTCTTCTGGTTCTTTCTCCTCAGGCTCCTCATTAGGGTCATGAAATGTTGTCCCACAACTGGGATGAGACTACGTCTCAGCAAGTTCTACCCCTTAAGACTCAATTAGTAAACCAGTACGCTATCTGGGTTGCCTATGCACGCATGGGTCAGAGGACTTACCTTGGTCTTAGATTCCACCTGCATATTAGCACAGTTCAATAGGCACCCAAGCAATCACATCACAGATCAATATCTTGATCAATCGACCTAGTTGATTTCGTGTCAATCCGACCATTTCCCAGTCGTCTCCCTTATTCAGTCTCAAATCTTACTCGCGGCTTCACGAGCACAATCTACCAAATTTCCTAGCAACAAATTACGGTCCAAAGGACACGACCTATTTTTAGGTGGCAAATTACGGTTTAATGGGCGCGACCTTTAATAGGTGGCAGATTACGGCCTTATTAGGCATGACTCTTATCGGATGGCAATTTATGGCCCAACGGGTGCGACCCCTATTAGGTGGCAATTTACAGTCCAATGGGCGTGACCTTTAATAGGTGGCAGGTTACGGCCTTATTAGGTGCGACCCCTATCGGGTGGTAATTTACGGCCCAACGGGCACAACCGACTCCAAGTTCGATGGCAAAACTCAGCCCCACTAGCACAACCATACTTTGCGGCTTTCAAGGTTCTACTCACAACCTCTCACGGTCAAATTCTAATTGAACACGGCGATCAATCTTGGGATAAATCCCCACATACTCATCAACTCACTCAATTTCCACAAACTAGTGCTCAAATAAATAAACAGACTGCACCATGACAATCAGCACAGAATTTCGGTCGTCGACTATCCCAACCTAATTTTCGAAAAATAAATAAATAAATAAATAATTTCGAAAATTAATAAATAAATACTAAAAAAATCCAATTTAGGCCAGTAATGTTTGATTGAAGCTCGAAACGGGTCGAGAAAAATCCTGAGATGCATTTAATAAATAATAGTACATCTCTACTTGCTAATTGCACAATTCAATTGCCTAACATGCATCACAATTATCTAATAATCACTAATCTACTCTAATTTAACCACATAATTGCACTTAATTAAATCTAATTAACCCTTAAGCATAATTAACAAACTAAGAAAAGCGTTAATGAGTAAACTCACTTGATTTGCGAAGATTGGATCACCGCGACGACTGCACAACGGCGGTCGAAAATCGGGTTTTCGGCGATGTCGTAACACTCAGCCGGGCTAGAACGGCCCAACAAATCTCAGCCTAACTGAGATTTGTTTTCAACTTGTGCTGGGCTTCAAATGGGCTGCTTTTGAGGGCTTCAATGGACTTGTTGGGATTATACAAACTGAGCTTGATGGACCCAATGAAAATCGCTGGGCTAGCTTTCACAGAGATGGGCTGAACATGCCTTGAATGGGCTGGATCCGAGCTGGGCCCAAAAATTGAAGTCTGGTGGGCCGAATGTTGCTGGATTTGCTAGCCCAAACCGTGGGCTGAACGTTGGGGCTGTAGACACGCAGACGAAGGAAGCAGTGGCTTCCGGCGTTGAGCTGGGGAAGACCACGCGGAAACGCTGGACTGCTACTTCAGTTGCTTTGAGCTTCACTGGCAGGGGAAGCTCGTTCGGTACTGAGTCAATTTCGGTGTTTTCAATGCTCCTTTGGTTGACTGGGACGTGGCAGAGACGGAGGGAGCAGCTGCGGATGCTGGGTTAATGAAGGAGCTTCAACCGGTGGATGGTTGACTCCAAAGGAGCTGCTGGACGCGTGGAAGGGCAGAGGAGTGAGGAAGCAGCTGTTGGCGTAGCTTCGGTCAACAATGGGGAAACTTGCTGGTTTTGTTGACTCGGCTAGACAATTGAGAGTGGAGCAGTCTTCGTGGCAGCTAGAGCTTCGGTCGTTGAAGATGGAGAGGAAACACTGGCAGCTGTGGCTTCGGTCTGTGGCTTCTGTGGCCGCGAGAGAGAGTGAGTGGAAGAGAGAGATGGGGCAGCAATTCATTCGGTGAAAGAAATGAGGGAAAGCAGATATTGCGGAGGAGAAGTTAATCACGTCGGAGGGCACGAGAGGATGAGGATGAAGAGCTAATTATCCATAAAAATATCTTGATTCAATTAAAGCTTTGTGTCTTCAAGCTTATCCTCATGTCCCTATATTACTTTCTTGCTCAATAATACTACAATTGATCCAACTTAAAACCAAATATTTACCCCTTCCTTGAAGCTCCGAATTTCACTAATTTTCGGACTTCAATATTTTCGACAAATTCCCATATTTGATGTCCAATTTCCTCGGAGAAAAGCCCATACCATTTCTGTAGGTGCCCATCGCCAAATAGTTCGGCTTGAAAGTCAAAACTCCCTTAAATTTGGCTCGTACATTTTTTCGTAAATTTCCACGACGTCTAAATCGATTTTCCGTAAAATCTCGGAATCTCTGAAAAATCTTCGAGATTAAGTCAGCGTTCCTAGAATTTATTGTGACATGACAGAATCTTGATTTCGAAATCGGACTCGAATTCACGGTTAATTTCCAATCGCGTTTTTAGCGTGACCTAGAATACTGGTAACTTTCAGAGATTTTTAATGCAAATGACCCATGGTCAATTTTTTTTGAGCCATTATGAACCCACTCGACACATTGACGACTCTCGATTGTTGTGAAAATCTTGAGGATTCAAATACGGACATAGGGTACCAAAATAATAGAGAAAATCAGTCTAGTGTCGGCTTACGAGAATTTTCCAATTTAGTAGTTTCACCCACGATTAGCCACACATTTCAGTTGAATTGACCTATTTCTGATCTCTAATCAATTTACGTCTGTACCGTAATGATCTCGGCAGATGAACACGGTCGAGCAGCCGATTCCTGGTCAAATTCTCAAGTCTATTTGCCTTAAAATCCTTAATAGTTTCCCTAGATAGTCTAGTTATCTCGAGAGTAATCAGTTCTGAGAATAGCCCTATAGGCGCGTCAAAAAAATGCCCGATTTATTCAGTAGGAAACAGAGTTGAAATTTTGTAGTGTCACACCTGTACCAAGTGCTAGCACCAATGGGCAAGAGGGACCATTTGTGCCCGCTTAGTAATCTGTCAAACCTCCTCGGGACATCTTATAGCCTTCGCGAGGGTTGCGACTTTCCTAATAATGTGATTAGAATATTCTTGATTTGATAGAACTTTGAATCTTGGGCCATGAGTGTAATATAAAGTTTGCATGCATGGTACTTCAACTATTAGAAAATATGAAAATTACTATATCTTTTGCAAAGATAAAAGGCATTACTTCCACAGGTGAATCTCTCGCCCTATCCTCAAAAGAACCTTCTAGACACCAAAAAGCTGTCTGCACTATGCAGTCGCAAATGCCAATGAAGAAGTTGACCAACCAAGAATGATCTCAGATGCATTTGCAATCGCTGAAGCATATAACCGAAAGAGAATCCAATATCCATCAAAGAATTGAGAGTAAGGCCAAATTTGAATTTAGAAGTCAAGCAAGCAATATCATCAGACCAAAACATCAAAATGAGCATTCACGAACATCAAACAGTTAAATCTATTAGCCATAGTTCGCACATCGAAAGACTGACCAAGCAGATTTGTCCACCCAGACAACCACGAAGAAGAGATGCGACAGAAGAGACCTTGACACCTCCAGCATCTCCAATTGCCCTGCTACATGCACAAATTATTTTTCAATCAGCAAATAATCAATTGCTCTAATATAACTGAAAACAATTGTGTGCATACCTCTCAGGAGTATTCTTTCTACTCGAACAGAAGTTTCCTGTACCGCGATGTTCATAGGGACAAGAACGGAACCCATTAAAGCGTCATTTCCTGATCCTCCTCGAGTACCACTATCCCTATTGCACCTGCCAGATCTTGTAGATTGTTCTAGCTAAAAGTGTCGTATGTAACGTGGCACATTATGTGTTTGCATATAGTTTTTCATTTTAAAATTTGAATAGTTCCTAGACTGAAAAGAGAGCAAAGTCTACCATGGTGAAGGAGAATTTACTTCAAAAATTTTACTTTTACACCCATTTTAACACGAAAAGTAAATTTTATATCTTGAATAGTTCTAGACGAATCATTGATTAATGACAACAGAGTCCACATTATCATATTATGACTATGCGATTGTAAATAAACCTAGGTATTTTATTGAACTCCGTGGATATATAGGTAGCTAGAAAAGTAAACACGCTGCAATTGGCAAATGCGCTGAATTGAAGAAGTGCGAGGATTCAAGTCTGGTCAACCCTACTCATCTTCTTTGGATGGTGGCGTACAATTGAAGTGGCTAAAGGAATAAGCCGATAAGGTAGTTGAAGAGTTTCAAAAGCAACTTAACACGTCCGCTGAATTTTTTACCAAGGGAAATCTTCGACGTAGCGATTCATAGAATGTTATTTCAAGTAAAGTTGTCCAGTGCCATGTAGGATGGGATGGCTGAAGATCACGTCAGCAATTAATTGACCAAAAAAATTACATTAAAATTTCACGCAAATGTTTAAGACTACGTTAAGAAAGTTGAAAAGTTTAGAATTAAATTGACATATATACAGTAGATTTAAAACTAATTTGATATTTATCCCAGCTATAAACAAGACCACCAGAAGCATTCGTTTGGCAAGCCACAAAACGATGAGCTTTAGAGAAAGCCACACAAAAGCCGCAACGGCCACAGCTTCACAATTAGGAGAGATAAAGAAACTTGCCCGTCCGTAAGGGAGAGAAATAAAAGATTTGCGCGAGTCTTCATATAAGCTAGTTTGCTCAAGTGTTTTGTGTGTGGGGTGAGAAAATTAAATTGTAATAGTTGTGGGAGATGATACTTTATAAGAGTGTCATACTTGTACTGCAATTAGATATATATGTTTCTCAAAAAAAGCTTGGGATAATTTTCTAGTATTATCTCTACGACACTTCTACACACAACCGGTGATATTCTATAATTTTTCTGTCTTTTCTTTAGTTTTTATCCCCTCAATTGGGGCTGGCGAAGGTCGCCAGCCGGCCCTCACATAGTCTAGGTGGGGCCCCGACAGCCTCGCTACTTGCTTGCTTGGATCAGGCGAGGGTCAGATCTGGAGAGGGCATCATGGCGCTCGCCCAGATCTGGTCAAGGGGTTGCGCGCCCATCCCCTCCCATATGGTTGGCGAGGGTCGGCATACATCTCAAATGTGAAAGCCATTTCTTCATATTCATCGCTTGTGCCTCGAGTTTTCAGCCAAAATTGCACCACATCAGACTGGCATCCTGTGCAAGATCATCCACATGACAATGAGGAATTAGAGAGAATTACATTTCCTAGACCACCTCTGGTCCAAGAGGCTATTATGACCTCACTCACGCTCTGCTGCGGTGAATCGCTAACGAAGCTAAAATGACTCGACAAAACGTGAGCACCAAATGTCACCAACGAAGCACTTTAATCTCAACTTAGCATGACCAGAGGAAGTGACGAAAACAACCATCAAAAAGGGTCGAAAAATCTCAATGATAATAAGTAGCCTATGTATTAATTGTAGTATACTTCCCAACCAATAATGGGGATGAAGAAACGGCGCAGTGGTTCTTATTATAAATATAGAAAAAGAAGCTAAGTACAACCACGGAAATGAATATCTGGAGCACTTCAATCACAGCATCAAACCCTGAAAGTGAGTCACCTGAACTCGACGAGACAAAGTCATGGGAACCCACCACTCCTGGCAATGCACATTTACCCTTCAAAGATTGATTTGGGAGAGCTATTATCGGTATGTGTAAAGGAAAGAATGTGATCATCTCAAAGGGGTGACCTGAAAACACAGGCGCTAATATAATAGCGCAAATCCTAAGAACGAATACTGAATACACGCAAAGAAAGAGCGCCTGTGTTGCCAAGATCACCCATCGGAGATGCCTCCCTTTCTAGGATCTGTGCGAATTTAGGGTGTGGTGGGTCTCCTGCCTCGAGCTTTTCATATATAGGAAGAGTCAAAGCTTGGGGTACTCACAACATCATGTCGCTAGAATGTGCTCATCCTAACGACACCTTGAAAGCGTTCGCTTCAGATGTGCTGTCCCTGCTTGTCGTACATGGAGGTGTAAGTGACAAAAACGCTCTGGCCCAGAGAGAACGGGACCCACGTGGACAAATCAAAAGATACGATTAACCAGATTTCGCGGTCAATGAGCTCACTCGAACGAAATCCTGGCATCTTTCTTGAACTGGTAAGGGAGAAATCGAAGCCGCGTATCATCCACTTTGAGTCATTTTAGGGTCTGCATCTCATGAAGAACGGTCGCTCGAAATTCCCTTCCCGGGTCATTCAAGAGTGTGAAACGTAGGCAAGGCTTGCTCTGTTCAAGAACCGCCTCTGCTGGGGATGTGAATGGGGCTTGTAGTGAACAATGGGCAAGAAATGGCGATATTACTTGGATTACGAGACGTGCGAAACAGCAATCCACAATTTTGTATACCGACCAGAACAAAAAGGTTTTTGGGGGTGCTGGGGAGATTTCTCCAACTTAAAATGACTTGAAACATTTACAGAGCCATAGTTAAGTATGCACAATAACCTTAACCAAGTAACTACAGAGAAAATCCGAAAAGGAAATGATCATATCCAGTTTTTGCTTATGCCAAGAGTGTACCTCATCTAGGAGTCACAAACCCAGTATTGATTTCAGATGGAGCAAGCGCAACTTCTAAAAGAATAAGGGGAAGATACATGATCGTTAATGCAGAAATGCAAGTCCATGCACACAAAGCCGCTGAAGTGAAAGAAACCATGTGTTTATTACGACATTGCCGATACTTAGGAAAAGACGTCATTACACCTGAAAGGGAAATTTATCAAGGAAACCTAAGACGATAGCAGCACCGTGCACATGGAGGAGACACATACCAGCAATCATGTGGGGAACGTGAGACAGGATTTTACAGAGTTAATTGCATAAAGGAATAGCTTCTTGAGGCCAAAAGGACTTTTCAGCATTTTTAAGACTACAGTCATGTCATATGAAAGCAATGTGACCGTGTATCAAAACACCACAAACAGCCAAGAATCCTGCCAGGAGCTTAGCAGTATTAATAGAGTGCTAACTAAATGCAAATAAGAAAACATAGAGCATAGCCGCTTAAGGCCTTTTCAAAAAGAAAGACATCTGAAAACTTGTAGCCAAAAAGAGCATTCATTTCTAAGGTAGCTTCTCTTTTGCATAGAAAAAACGCATTACTTCCACAGGTGAATCTCTTGCCCTATCCTCAAAAGAGCCATCTAGACACCAAAAAGCTGTCTGCACTCCACAGTCACAAATGCCAATGAAGAAGTCGACCAAGATTGATCTCAGATGCATTTGCAACTGCTAAAGCATGTAAGTGAAAGAGAATCCATTACCGATCATATCATTGAAAGCTTAAGGCCAAATTTGATTGTTTAAGTTAAGCAACCAATGCCGTCAGACCATAACATCAAAACAAGCATTCACGGATATTAAACAGTTGAATCTTTTAGCCAAAGTTCGCACAACAAAACACTGATCAAGCAGATTTGTCCACCCAGAGAATAATAAAGAATAGATTCAGCAGAAGGGACTTTGACACCTCCAGAAAGTAACAGCAGTACCTCGAATTGCTCTGCTACAAGCACAAAATATTTTTCAATCAGCGCAAAATCGACTGCTTTACTATAACTGGAAAAGATTCAGTAGTATTCTTTCTACCCCGGACGGAAGTTCCCTGTACCACAATGTTCATAGGGACCAGAACGGTCCTGATTATAGGAACATTTGCTGATTCTCCTTGAGTACCACTATCCCTATTGCGCCCTCCAGATCGATCACCATTTCGATCAGGACCATAGTGCCCACCACCACCAACTCCATACCTGTCATCCCTCCCCCCATACCTACCTTCCCAGCCCCCTTCACGGGGACACTCCCTTGCACAATGCCCAGGCTTGTCACACTTAAAGCACTCTCCACCTCCACCTCCATGTTTACCACCAGAGTCCTGACTAGGGCCACAATCATGACCACAATCACGACTGTGATCACCATCTCAGTCTCTACCTGAACCTTGAGGCTGTACTTTTTCCTCAATGATAAGTGCATTCATTTCCTCAATAGCCCCATCCGTTGCTTACTTCTCATAACCAAATCCACAAGAGCATCCAGAGAACTTGTCAACCACCCCCTGCATTAAAAATATTCTTATCCGAGGTAGTTTGTATTATATGACAGGGATAATTACAGATATAAGAGCTTGTACTTCCAACTTTTAGATGGAGTCATCAACACAGAAAATCTGTGGTAAAATGTACCTTATATGTGGCAATGATATTCACAAATGTCAGCCAAACCTCATTCAGATGGAACAAGCAGATGGTGAATAAATCTACTTACGTTGAGGGTTAGACATAAAGGCAAAATTTGTCAAGTCTTCTGCAAGTGTTTCTCCCAACACTTTTTGCCATCCTTGGGTTCAGGTACTGGCCATACAACTGCTATCCTGGTTGTCAGATTGACGCTGGTGGCAGATACTTGTGGCTGTCCAATGTTTAGAGCAGAAAAAAGAGAAAACCATGCCCGGTTCAAATCACGCCCAGAAAATGACATTTCTCACACTAAGTTAAATTGAAGTCGATGGCGATTCTTTTCATGAAGAAAAATGGATGATTCTTCACGAGTTACAAGAAAGAGAAAAGCAATGGTAAACTCACTTTGACTTAAGCCACAATTTGTCTGAGTGTTTTGCAAGTGTTATCCCCAACTCCTTTTGCCAATTAGGTATAGCCTTGACTTCTGAAGCAGGCCATACAATTGCTGTCTCAGTTGTAAGATTGACGCTTGTGGCGGATACCTGTGGCTGTCCAAAGTTAGAGCAGAAAAATAAAAAACACACAGGGTTCAAATCTTAGCACAAAAATTGATGAAAGTCATTTCTCCTGCAATTCTTTCCACCCACATAAGGGATAATTTGGAATCTTATTTCACTTAACCCACTAGATGAATATCCCGTCACACTAAGTTCAATTCAAGTTGATGACGATTTATCTTCATGTGAAAAATGGATTACTTTAGAGAATATAATAGCAAACACTCTTCACGAATTAGAAGAAAGACAAAAGCAAATGGCGAACTCACTTGATTTTCCAGAATTCTCTTCAAGCTCGCTGCACATCCCCACAAGTTATTCCCTGCAGAGACGAAACAGAGCCACTCAAGTGACCGCACAAAAGAAAAGGTAAAAAAAAAATGATATGCACCGTGGAGTAACATCTTCAGCAATACAATGCAGGGAAAGTTCGACACGCATTGACAAAAATCGAAGCTTTAGCTCGTACATTCACATAAACTGCGAGAGAAATATATAAAGAGAGAGAGGGGCTTACTCCGACGTCGAGAATTATGACATCCGAGCAGAAGGCTGAGGCTTCCTCGGCTCCATCCACGGCCGATTTCGCCTTCCCATCCTCACCGTCAACTCCGCCGCCGCCGCCGCCGCCGCCGCCGCCGCCGTGTCAGCCGCAGCGAAGCTCGGAACGCACCGCAAGCGGAAGCTCGCGAGAGCCGGAGGAGACGAAGGGATTGAGGGAGGAGGGAGATGAGGATAGAGAGAGAGTCTTGGATATGGTTGACTCCGTCGAAACTCAACGTTAACTCCGCGCCGCCGCCGCTGCCACGTCTCGAAACGCACCGCAAGCGGAACCTCGCGGGAGCCGGAGAAGACAGGGACGGGGCCGGAGCGAGGCTCGGGGTGCGGATGCGGTCGGCGTACATGCAGCGACGTGAAGACGTAGCGATGGAGGCTGAAGACGAAGGGGTTGAGGGAGGACGGTGATGACGATAGAGAGAGCGTCTCTCTCTCTCTCTCTCTCTCTCTCTCTCTAAGCCTATCAGTTTGAGTCAGGGGTGTGCAAAATACCGGAACCACCCGGAACCGGACCGGAATCGGTTCGATTCTCGGTTCCATGGGCGGATCCGCTCACTCGGACCGGACTGGTTCTCTTTTAATATTAAAAAAATACTAAAATTGAATATAAAGCAATTGTTTTGTGGCAATTGTTTTTGTGGCAATTGTTTTTGCTGCAGGATGAATACAAAGCTAAATACTGGGGTATTCTTATGCTTTTTCGTTGTTTAGTTTATTTATTAATACAATGATGAAGGTGATGTATTCAATAAAGTCTTGTTTAGTTGCACTTCCTTTGTTTTCCTGTGTTTGGATGGTGCCTCATTTCACCTCATTTGATTTATTTGTGCGACTTGTGATATTTTGCCGAACCTAATGAGGGATATGTCCAATTCATAGCTTTAAGAGAGACCAATTTTTCCTAAACACCTACTACTCTCTCTGTCTCTATATCAACTTACGTACATCCATTCCTTCATTGGTTGCATTTATAGTTGCAACAAATGAATTTTTGTTCCACGTACTTAAATTTGGTTTTTCTTTTTTTTTGGATTGCTTTGATGTCGTAGTCGTTTTATGTTGAAAATCAAAATTGTTTCGCGTCAAGACCGGTTCCATGGATCCACTCAGGACCGGACCGGACCGGCGGTCCGGTTCTCGGGTGGATCCATGCAACAAATGGGTGGATCCCGGTTCCAATTTTTCGGAACCGGTCTTTAGCGGGCGGTTCCCGGTTCTAGGTCGGGAACCATCCGCCCGGACCATGCACATCCCTAGTTTGAGTAGCCACCGGAAGGAAGGGAGGAGATGAACATTGTCAGAAACCGCTGGGGTCAATAGATTGACCTGTTTAGAAATATTAATAATAAAGAAAAGGAAAATTCTAAGTAAAAGTATAGAATGCTCTCATTTTTTTTAAATAAGAATATCGAGTGAATTCATTTTTTTTTTTTTCTAAGAAAGATCTGAATTAGATCTTGCTTCAAATGAAAGCATAAAATGACCATGTCACTTTCAAAGAAGGGTTTGTCTTTCGGCTGATCAATAGCATTTTTGCCATTTACATTTTTAGTTTGTTTTCTTTTTCCCTCCTTCATTTTTTGGTTTTTCTTTCTTCTTCACTAATGGCTGATCTTAAGCAATGACTGGCCATCAATAATGTTCAAAGATGGCTAAGTGAGGGTCACTCTTGCCAAACTTAGCGAATACCACTCTTGCCTTGGGCGAGGCCGCCCTTGAAAACCACAAGCAAGGATCACCCTTGTCGACCATAGGTGAGGCCAGCCCTTGCCAATGGCCAACAAGGGCTTATAGGCCCTCACCCAGTAGCCGACAAGGGTCGCTAGTCCCTTGCTAGATTGAAAGAAAAATTTTAAAATTAAAATTGTTTTTGGATGAAAAATGTTGTTGACTGGTTGAAATATTAAGTCGATTGGCAATTGGCAATGATAAACCTTATTTGAAAATTATCATGGCTACTTCAAATCTTTATATGAGAATGACATGGCTACTTCATGTTTTTATTTGACATAATGTTCACTTTAGATCATTATTTAAGAAAATGAGAATACTTGAGGCATTATTTGAAATTTTTCAAAAGAAAATGCGAAATTCAATACATGACATTATCTAGCATTGGAATGTCCAATATATATGCTATTGATTTATAAAATATGTGAGAAAACACTTGATAAGCCGATTACTTATATTAATGAGATACTTTCTCACACACCACCGAGTGTTGTAGCTCGGTATAAAAGAGCTTATCACAATCAAGCAATGTTATGTCCTAAATTCTTTTTAAATTCAAATGATATCCATCTACATATCAATTTAAGTTTTTGGATTATACTTTCTAACATAAATGAAAAAAAAAATCTTAGCTTAATGTGCTTGTATAGTTATGGATGGATTGACAAGTCTTGTTTGAAATTCAATATTCGGTAATGAGTGCGAGACTTAAGGTTGAGACGGATAACCATTGATCGTCAATTTCCACCTTTTTACTGATAAAAGAAATTATTAGCTCACATTTAAATTTCCCAGAGGTTGCATAAATTATCTAACATTTGAATTTCAATGTCAAGGTGATAAGTTACTTACCAATTTGCGTTTAGATTTTACGTGTAGTTATCAAAATTTACATCTTTGCTACGGGTAAATCCGAGGAGTAGTTTCCAAAATTATAGCTTGTTTGACAACGAAGTCCAGAGACGATGTGATCAACCTTGCTGGGGAAATAAGAGTTAATCTGATAGAATATGCTGATCACATATTGAGAGATGATGTGATTCACGTTGAATCCAACTGAAAACACGAATTCTTACAAAATTTGTTCATATTGTGATAGGCTCTGTGCATCTACTTCATTCACCTGCATTCGCTTCCATGCGAAGCTCTTCATCGGCCGCCCTTTCCCACCTACTGACCATAATGACCTCCCCCACCTACCCCGCTCCACCTCCTTCCCCTGCGGCTCCCGCTTGTCTTCCCGGCACAGGCTTCTCCTTCGCTTGTGCCCCGTGCGACTTCGACCTCCGTATTCATTGCGCTCAACGATGCTCTGCCACCCTGGGGGATCATATCCCCGTGCACCACCTATGCCGACATTCGGGACGACATCATCCCAGTATCCCCATAATATGGGGTCTGTCGAAGCACTGAAAGCATGCCGGGCAGTGGCAAAAAGCAAAAGCCGATGAGGATTATTCATCATGAGTTGCGCCCTGAGCACCCACTTCGTTTCCTTCCTTTGCCGCCATACGTTGGCGGAGAGTTCACGTGCAATGGATGCATGAACGATGGGGACGCATCTCCCATCATTACTTGATCTACCAGCACGACCTCTGCCCTAAGTCTGCGAGGCGCAAGGACCGCGAGCGCCCTCTCGCATTGTACTGTTCCCTAACGCAAGGATGGAGCCCGATCTGCGACGTGTGCCAGGAGAGCATTGCCGAGGGTTGCTGGTGCTACTATTGTGCAGGCTGCGACCACGGGATGCATTTGGACCGTGTGGAGGCTGAAGCAGTGGGAGCCTCAGAGAATAACACAGGAGATAGACTGAAGATATAACGCTTATGATGATGAAGCTTCAGCACCAGATGAAAATGCAGTCCATGCTTGCTACTATGGTCTGCTCTTCCATCGACGGAGCTAGAATTCGCTAATGTTGTGCACCCACAATTTTTTCGCTCCAAGCTGTGCTCTACGAAATTAAGTTCCACTCCTGGAATTTTCGTAAAATCGGCTTTTTAGGAAAAAAAAATTCAGAGTGCCCTCCTCGACTTTTCGTGCATTCATACCCCTCGCTAGTGGCCTAGCAAGGCTTGGTTGGCCACTGAGGCCACCAGCAAGGCTTGGCGTCGCTAGATCTAGGCGAGGCCAAGCCTTGCCGGTGGTTAGGTGAGGCTTCGGCGAGCTCGCCGTACCTCACCTAGCCGGCCGTTGGCGATTGGCCACAAAGAGGAAGAAGGAGAGAAAAGAACAAAGAAAAAAAGGATAATGTAATAAAAATATTAAAATACTAAAAGAAACAACAAAATTATACAATTTTACCAAACGCATTTCTTTTTTTGGAGTAGAAATTTTGTGCAGTTATCAAACGCATTCTTATACTCAAAAATTGTTCCCGAAGGAACAGAAACAAAAAAATTATTTCTATTCGAAAATTGTTTTCTAGAATAGAAATGTGACCAAACGTGCCCTTACCCGTCGACCAAAATTCGTCAAGCGTCAAATCGGAGTGTTGAGGAAGACTAAAGCCCTAAGTTGCGATTATAGATATAGATTGATTTGGGATTTTGGGCATTCTTACTTTCAAAGACAAAAAATAGGAAGATTTGCGAGTGAGAGGTCGATTTGCTTTTGAGACAAAGCAACGAGAGCTTGATTTGCAATTACTAAAAGAGAGAGAGATTGATTAGAGAGAGAGAGAGAGAGAGAGATCAAAGCCCTGCAAAGACGAAGAAGTGGAAGATGACGTGCGAGAAAACGATGTCATCGTTTCAAGAAGAAATATCACTAGAAATGACGTCGTTTTGGTTAAAGAGAGACTCAAAATATTACTGAGAAACAGCGTTGTTTCTATCCACGTGGATAAAACGTACCACGTTGGAATTCCATTTATTTATACATATTCTATTTTGTAATATAAAATTAAGTAGAAATTTTACGTAGGACGACTTGTCGGAAATAACACCTGATTGATTTTCCTTTCATGTGACAAAATGTCACATGAAAATTATGACATCACCCTTAGTCACTATCATGACCACGATCACGACCACGACTGCGATCACCATCTTGGTCTCTCCCTGAACCTAGAGGCTGAGCTTTTTTCCACAATGATAATTCTCCCATCCAAGTCCATCCCATTCATACACTCAATAGCCTCATCCATTGCTTGGTTCTCATAAAAAGTTACGAAACCAAATCCACGAGTGTCAAGAGAGCTTGTCAACCACCACCTGCATTAAAAATCTTCTTCTCGGAGTTGGTTTCTTTTATACGACAGGAAAGTTTACTGATATCATCCTCGACTTTGCTCCTCATATCAAACACGAACGCCCCATTCTCACATTTCAAAGCCAACAATTATCCCATTAAGTTGCATCTCCCACCCATACATATTTCTTGAATTATCCCATCCTCAACGTTGGATTTCTCTTTTTGGGTGTACATCTCCGTCCTGCATAAGGGCCAATAGCTTAATTTTGGGCGGGGAGATGCATAATGTAGATTTCAAAACGTGACTAGGGCATTTGATATGAAAAGCAAAATTGAGAATGGTTTTTGCAAATATGCTTGCATGATATTAATATGCTTACTTCATCACCACATTTTCATATCAAGGATAGTGATACCAAATAAAATTTCATGAAATTGCAGTAAAGAAGCATTTCATGTTCCATCCTTACCAAAAAAAAAGCATCTCATGTTCCAAAAATTGAGACGCTTAAGTTTCTAGAGCTAATTGATCCTAGAGCAGTTGTTGCCCATACTTATTGAAGTAGACCTTCCTGATCAAATTACAAAATACTGTGGACCCGCACTTGATCACAATGGAAAATACAACTTCCCACACAATTTCCATCACGACATTTGTTCGGTCTACTGATATATAAAAAGAGTCTACAATTTTCTAATAGATGACACGAAGCCAATATGTAGAAAAGAGCACCGATGGCAAAACATGGTAAGTTCAGTCAATGAACACGCAGTATCAACTCTGATCCTTTTAATAAGCAATAAGATAGCCTCTAAACTACCACAAGAGATATTTTATTCAAATAAAAAACCAGTGAACTGCATCTAAGTCTTCAGTAACAATAATTAACAAGGATTCTTAGAGTCTAAAACTACCTAAGAAAATCTTCAGTAACAAATTAAATTGCTCAGTCAAATCAGGGACCACAATTCAGTCTCCATAACAACGAATATGGTTTTTCCACAAGAAAATCTAGCACAAGGAACATGTTAAATTATGACTCGACTTTGAGTGTTTGTAAAAACGTGATCCGTTTGACTCTTGAAGCTGCACAAAAGAGGAAATATTAAAAAAAAAAAAAAAAAAAAACCTAGCAAAGTTTCTTCTTCTATTTTGCGAACCTGCAGAAGCCGAAAGTTTGTCACGTGGGCCCAAGTCTGCATGCGCGAGAAACCACCAAAGCAAGAAGCCAACGTTGGTGGGCCCAAAGTTAAAGATGTGACCTTTGGGCACACAATTTTCTTCTTTGCCGTGAAGATGGAGTCCCTGCATGCGTATAAAACAAAGTGTAGGTAGGCCCTGGTCAAAGTTTGACCCGGGCACACGTATAAAAGAAGAAACATAATCTCCGTAGGTTTCTCTTTCCCTTCCGAAAGTTGCCGCCGAAGCCCTACGTACAACGATCCCCGAGAAGCCGCACGCCGCCGAGAGAGAGAGAGAAGCTACATGAGGAAGCTGAAGATCTTTTTTTTTTGGCGTAGGACTTGAATGCACATTAATTTTGTTGCCATGAGTTTATACTTAAGTGAGTTGTTTATTTATAAACACTTTGGATTTGGGGTTAAATCTAGGTGTGAGAAACACTTGAGCGTGTGAGTGATTGTAAACTCTGATACTTTGATTATAGTGGATTATTTGCTGTTGCTTGTGGACGTAAGTACCGATACTCGGACCGAACCACGTTAATTCTTGGTGTCCTTATTTTTCCCGTTTATTTTTCTAGCGATTTCGCGTTGACGTAAATTGCAAGATTCTGTCATTTCTGCGTATTATATTCCAACAATTGGTATCAGAGCTTGTGATCAGATTTCTTGATTGTGATTTGGAGCTTTTTTGCTTGTCTGATTATTATATGGAAATGCTATTATTGCAATTATGTCCGAGAGGAAATCGGAAATTGAGAAGTTTAATGCGAGCAACAACTTTGTGTTATGGAGCATCAAGATGCGAGCATTATTGACAACACAAGGTTTGGCCAAGGCACTGGATGGTGAAGATGAGTTGCCTATTATAATGAAAGCCTGAGAGAGGGTAGTGCTAATGGAAAGGGCAAAAAACACAATCTTGTTAAATTTGTCGGATGAGGTCTTAATAGAGGTTGATGAGGAGAAGGATACCGCAACATTATGGGCAAAACTTTAAGCACTCTGTGAAAAAAGATTCAAACAATCGCTTATACATGTTGAAGAAGATGCTTCAATTTAGATTTACTAAAGGTACATCTATCAAAACTGACTTAGATGAATTTAATAAACTCATGATGGATCTGAAGAATGTTGGTAAGATACTTGATGATGAAGAGTAGGGCATGATATTGTTAGCCTCTTTACCAGAGTCATGGGAGCACTTTACTGATTCACTATTGCATGGGCGTACTACAATTACCTCAAAAGAGATAAAGTCCACCTTATTCTCTAAGGAGTGGCAAAGAAAGTTGCGAGATGACGGTCTGGTGCAAGGAGTAGTGCAAGCACTGACAATTCGGGGTAGAGAACAACATTGAGGGCCTAGCAGCAGCCGAGGTAAAAGCAAATCGAAATCACGTTATAGAAAGTCCAAGGGGTGCGTGAAGTGCTTTGAGTGTCACAAGGAGGGGCACATCAAGAGAGATTGTCCAAAGCAGAGGAATAAAGTTGATAGGCAGAATGCCGCAAGCAGTGTGGCAAACGTTGCCAAGGGGAGCACCAGTGATGCAGAAGCTGTTTTATGTGTGACTACTGCTTCGTCGCTCAGACCTTTATGTGCGTCAGGTGGTTCGAATGCATGGAGTGCCGGTTACGATAACATCAGATAAAGACCCAAGATTTACAGCCATTTTTTGAAAGAGCTTGCAAAGTGCTCTAAGTATAAAGCTGCAATATAGTACAACATATCATCCTCAGACGGATGGCCAGTCTGAGCGGACAATTCAAACCCTCGAGGATATGCTAAGAGCCTGTGTAATATACTTCAAAGGAAGTTGGGAAGATCAGTTTCATCTGGTGGAACTTGCCTACAACAATAGTTATCAGCAGAGCATTCAGATGACTCCAATTGAAGCGTTTTATGGCAGGATGTGCAGGACACCAGTGTGTTGGGATGAAGTTGTGGAAAGGAAGATAACAGGCCCAGAGTTGATTCAACAATCAGTGGATGCCATGGCAGTAATCAAAGGTAGATTAAAGACCGCATAGAGCAGATAGAAAAGTTACGCAGACAAGTGCCGGAGATCTTTGGAATTCGAAGTTGGTGATCACGTTTTCTGAAGGTGTCACCAATGAGGGGAACTTCGCGCTTTAGAAAGAAGGGCAAACCGAGTCCGAGGTACGTAGGTCCATTTGAAATTCTGGAAAGAATTGGGAATTCGATCAAGAATTAGCTTCTCGACCATGTATATCTTTAGAGGCCATTACAGCACAGTTAAAAATCGATTTGAAATAAGAGATAAGTTGGTTCAACAGAGATGTGTGGCTAATCGTGGGTAACACCACTAAATTGGAAAATTCTCGTCGACCGACACTAGATTGATTTTCTTATTGTTTTGGTATCCTGTGTTCGTATTTGGATCCTCAAGATTTTCATGACAACTAAGAGTTGCCAATGAGTCAAGTGGGTTCATTGTGGTTCAAAGACAATCGACCACGAGGTTATTTGCACTTAAAAATATCTGAAAGTTGCCTGATAGCCTAAGTTATGCTAAAAATGCGCTGAATGGAAATTAATCTCGAATTCAAGTCCAATTTCAGAAATTGAAAATTCTATCATGTTATAATGAATTCTAGGAGTGTTGACTTAGTATCGGAAGATTTTTCTAACGACCGTGACTTTTTGGGAAAAAGTCATCACAGGATTGTTTTTATTCAGAAAATGCCAAAGGTGGTTCGTGATGGCAAAATTGGAAAGCGAGAAGGATTCTTGGTGAGGAAAAACGCCGAGTTGATCGATGGATGACCAATTGAATTTACTTGAACCAATTGAGATTTTGATCAAGTGAAGAATGGTGTCCAATTGAGAGAGATGAGTGTTAATTTCGTGTGCCCCATGGCCTAGCATTTTGGACCACCTCAATTGTCCATAGAAAGGCCTTTGTGGCTCATTGGGAGCCAAGGAGGCACACATGGCCAAGATTGGATCAAAAGAGATAGGCTTGTGGAAAATCAAGGCCATGATGGCCCCCTCCTTGGCTTCTCTCGCACGCACGGCTCCCCCTCAGCAACTTCTGCTTTCCGTCATTTCATTCACCGAAACAATTGCTGCCCCATTTCTCTCTGTCTCACCGCCACTAACACCTGCCCATCTCTCGACTCACCAATCAGCCGCATGCTTGCTCACCGCCAACATCCCTACCTTCGCCGGTCTCTCTTCCCCATCGCTGCCACCTGCCAACTTCTTAGCCTTCTTCGGTCAACAAAAAGGAGCAAACCCGCCGAACGCCCATCTTCTCTCCATCCACGCTCCACCCCGCCGAAAACCCAAGGCTCTCTCTCGTGCTGCCAGCTCGCCGTTGCTTAGCCAGCTCGCGTCTTCCTTCGGTCAGCAACTCAACCGGTTGTTGACCTCGACCGCATCACTATTCCGTCATCGACCACACGCCAGCGAATCCCCACACGTCCACCGAGCTCCTCTCTACTTCGCCGAAGCTGTCCCAAGCGAAGTCCACGAAGCAGGCCCGTGAAATCCAGCGTCTGCGGCCCATCTTCTCTGTAGCAACTTTAGCCCATTTGAAGCCCAAGTCCCACATTTCCACGAGCTAGCAATTCAGCCCATCCAATTGCAGCTGGGCCTGTTTTCAGCTTGTTGAGTTCAGTGAATTCTGGAAACCCAAGCTTGCGATTTTGAGGCCCAAGCCCAACATCTGTAGTGAGCCCAGTCCAACGCAAAAACAAATCTCAGATTGGGTTGGGATTTGTTGGGCCAAGTTTAAGGCCTGGTCGAAGCCCGTCAATGTCATCGTAAGCCCAAATTCGGCTGCCATCGTAGTGTCCCAGTCTTAGCTTTGCACAAGTGAGTTTAACTCACTAATTCCTGCTTAGTTTACTAATTATGCTTAGGGGTTGATTAGTGTTAATTAAGTGCAATTAGGTGGTTAGATTAGTTTAGATAAATTAAATTAGTGACTTAATAATGCATGTTAGGTGGTTAGACATAGCCATTAGCTTGTAGACATGTTGTATTAATTATTGAATGGGTCTCAAAATTTTTCCCGGTCTATTCCGACTTCCAATTAAGCATTACGGGCCTAAATTGAATTTTTAGTATTTATTTATTTAATTTTCGAAATTAATTAATTGTTTTCCGAAAATTAGATCGAGATGGTCAACGACTGGAATTTTATGTTGATTGTCGTCGTGCGGTCCGTTTATTTAATTGAGCTTTATTTTGTGCTAAATTGATTCATGAGTGAGTATAGGATTATTTTCCTAAATTATTTAATTGTGATAATTAATTGAAAAATAATCGGGTATCGGTTGACAGAGCCAAAAATATTTTGGTGGACTACAGAAAATGGTGGGATTTATGGAAAGGAAATTACTGTAATTTGGCTAAGGCCGACCTTGTGCCCACGCATGATATTTTATCAAGTAAGATAAAAGTGAAAGAAAATATTGTATGACGTGACTCGGTGACCGGTTATGTCGCCTTGGTGTATACGACACCTTAGAGAATGCATGTGAATTATGGAGTATATATATATTACCTAGAAATAGCACGTGGCTCGGTGGTTAGTACGTCGTCTTGGTGTACAAGACACCTGAGAAAATGCACGTGGCTCGGTAATTTGGTATATCACCTTAGAGAATGCACATGGCTTGGCAATTAGTACTTCACCTTGGTGTATAAAGATACTTGAGAGAATGCATGGGGCTCAGTGATTGGTATGTTGCCTTGGTGTATAAAGACACCTAAGAGAATGCACATGGCTCGGTGACTAAGTATGTCACCTTGGCGAATAGGTCACCTTATAGAATGCACGTGGCTCGGCAACTAAGTATATTATACTGGAAATTGCATAGTATGGTTAGAAATGGCCGAGGGATGATCCGATTGACACATAATCGATTAGTTCGATTGATTGAGGTATCGATTCGTGATGTTATGATTGGGTGCCTATTTGATTTGTACTGATATGCAGGTGGAATTTGAGGCTAAGGTATATCCTCTGATCCGTGTGTGCATAGGCAACTCATAGTGTATTGGTTTATTAATCGGGTTTTAGGGGGTAGAACTCATTGAGACGTTGTCTCATTGGTTATTGTATAACCATCTCAGGCCCTTAGATGGTAGCACCTCCACCTCCTCGTCCTCTGATGCATTTTGGTATCCCTTAAGAACTCACTAAGCTAGAGATTCACTTCCACATACACCCTCACCCGAAAGGACTAGAGTACGTACTAGTTAAGTTAATCGTTTGGGTTGACATAGGGGAGAATGCCCTGAGGCCCCATGATTACCGGTCATGGTATCATGAGTACTTTGATGGCCGAAGAGAGGGTCCTATACCTGAAGAGGATGTGCCTCAGTACGTACTGGAGGAGGCGTTTAGAGAAGGAACGTCTGATCACAAGGATGGGTCGGTAGTGGATGTTCAGGATCCGAAGCTTGAGACCGAAGCTCATACTCCCGTGTACTCGATCGATGATGACAACTGGAATGGAGATGACAGTGAGATTGTGGAGTTGGAGGAGGAGTGGCAGGAGAATGAACCCATGGAGGAGGAGTGGCAGGAGAATGAACCCATGGAGGAGGAGCCCGAGGACAAGCCAGCAGTTGAAGCCGAGGATGAGCCTGAAGGAGAAGAAGAAGAGATGAAAGAAGACGAAGAGCTGGAAGAAAAAGAACTTAGTGAGGAGGAATCAGAGGAGGATCAAGATGATCCTGAGTATGACTTGGATGAGGACTGAGGTCCCATCCTGTTTTGTAAACTATGAGTTTTGATCGGTGTACAATAGATAAGACTCGTGAATAGTATTGTATTATATACTATATAGTTTGCTTTATGTAAAAGTTTGGTTGTGGTTTTCAGTTATGAAAATATGGCCCTACTTTTCTATCTCATTGTTTTATTGTCTGGGGATTTATTATTTGCTTCTGCATGCATATTAAAATGAAATGGGTCGGCGATGCGTCCTAGGACGTCGCTATAAATCGACCAGGTGAGGGATGGGCACGTGTTCGAGGATCGGGGCATGACATGTACCGGAGCTCAAGAAGAACCTTATTTCTCTGGGGACACTCGATGACATCGGGTGTAGGTACACCACTAAAGGTGGAGTACTAAAGATCTCTCGAGGTGCCATGACATTGATGAAAGGGAATAAAGTGAATACTCTCTATCATCTATTAGGAGAGACCGTGACTGGAACTGCTGTAATTTCATCAAGTGAGTCAGACTCTAACTTGATTCAATTATGGTATATGCGTTTGGGGCACATGAGTGAGGCAGATATGACGAGGTTAAGTGAAAGGGGGTTGTTAAAGGGTTAAAAGACAAGAAAGCTGGACTTATGTGAGCACTGCATCTATGGGAAGCCGCATCGAGTTAAGTTTACTACATCTATTCATTTGACCAAACGATTGGTTGAATACATTCATTCAAACGTCTGGGGCCCATCTTCGGTTCCTTCAAAAGGAGGTGCCCGATATATGCTAACATTTATTGATGATTATTCGAGGAAGTTATTGGTATACTTTCTGAAGCACAAATATGAAGTGTTTGATTGGTTCAAGAAATTTAAGGCATTGATTGAGAAGCAGTCAAATAAACAAATCAAGTGCTTGAGAATTGATAATGGCATGTAATTCTTGGGTAAAGATTTTATCGAGTTCTGCAAGAAAAAATGTATTGTAAGACACCGCACAATATCTTAGACACAACAACAGAATGGCGTGGTAGAACGGAAGAACATAACTTTGCTTGAGCAAGCTCGATGCATGCTTTCGCATGCAAGACTTGGCAATGAATTTTGGGCCGAAGCAGTGAACATAGCATGTTACCTGATTAATCGATCTCCATCATCTATTATTGAGTGGAAGACTCCTGAGGAAGTATGAAACCTGTTGATTACTCTGGATTACGTATATTTGGATGTCTTGCATATGCTCATGCAAGTGATGGTAAGCTTGAGCCGAGGGTAAAGAAGTGCATATTTCTAGGTTATGCACATGGGCTGAAAGGTTACCGGCTGTGGTGCACCGATCCCAGATCACCTAGTTTTCTAATCAGCAGAGATGTGATCTTCGACGAGACTATAATGCTTCAATGAAGGAGTTCTGAGACACAACCAGCAGAGAAGACAGATCATGGTGTCATTAGTGAGGTGGAGCATCAAGTGGAGACTTTGGAGACCTCGAAGGTGACAGAGGTTGAGACTGTAGATAAGGCCGTAGTTCCTAAAGTCGGTGATAATGGACAACCAACAAAGCCACGGCACACTATAGCCGCAGATAGATAGAGAAGACAAATTAAATCACCGGTACGTTATGATTATACAGATATTGCTTATGCATTGACTATAGGTGATGAGGTGGAGACAGATGAGCCTTCGTCTTACTCTGAGGCGATGGCTAGTTTGGAGTCGTCGCAGTGGCTAGGGGCTATGAGTGAAGAGATGGAATCACTCCATCGAAATTAGACATGAGAGCTGGTCAAAGTACCCAAAGTCGAAAGATTGTTGGAATTAAATGGGTCTTTAAACGGAAAAAGGGCATTCCCTATGTCAAGGCAGTAAGGTATAAGGCAAGACTTGTGGCAAAGTGATATACACAACGTGAGGACATTGACTATAATGATATGTTCTCTTCTGTGGTAAGACATATTTTTATTCATGTTTTACTTGCCTTAGTTGCTTTGCAGGATTTTGAGTTAGAGCAACTAGATGTGAAAACTGCGTTTCTTCACGGTGAGTTGGAGGAGTAGATTTACATGAGGCAACCAAAGGGATTTGCTATTCTGGGTAAGGAAGATCATGTTTTCTTGTTAAAGATGCTTGTTAAAGAAATCTTTGTATTGGCTAAAATAATCTCCTAGGCAGTGGTATAAACGTTTTGATATTTTCATGGCTAGTTAAAACTATTTAAAAAGTCAGATGGATAGCTGCGTTTACTATATGGGATTGGAGAATGGTTCTTTGATTTATCTACTTTTATAAGTTGATGATATGCTGATAGCAGTTAAGAATATGTCTGATATTGATGTGTTGTAGAGGCGGTTAAATGCTGAATTTGAGATGAAAGATTTAGGTACTACAAAGAAAATATAAGGTATGGAGATTTTGTGTGATAGTACTGTAGGAGTTTTACGTCTATCTCAGAAGAAATATATTGAGAAGATCGTATCACATTTTAATATGTAGTTAGCAAAATCTGTAAGTATAATTTTAGCGAAGTACTTTAAATTTTCAGATAAATTATCACCGCAGACTGAGGAGTAGGAGGAACATATGTCCCATGTTCCTTATTCTAGTGCCATGCGTAGTATTATGTATGTTATGGTGTGCACTAGGCCTGATATTTCACAAACTGTGTGTGGCACCCCTTGACGGCCCCCGATCTGATTAGGTTGCCACAGTTCGCTTACCATTCACTTTCCCTAATAACATGTCACTATGATACTATTTCAACTGCAGCGGGTCCATACAACCATGGGGTTTACATCTTTTATTATCGGTCCCTTGCGCAATTCATGTAACGGAAGCACATCCATCAACTCCCTTCCCTATTGTGGCATCCCAAAAATTCAAAGTCAAATTATAAGGTGTGTTAAAGTCTCTAATTGGGTAATGAAATTTGCCTATGATTTAATGCTTTAGCCATTAGTCTTTTTAAGATTAGGTGATTAGTGCATATGTTTGTGAGATTTTAAATTTGATAGATTAATGATAATAATCTATGCTTGACCATGCACTCTATAAACTAAATTTCAATAAATAAAATGTCACAAGACTTTGGCCATGTTGGAAATTAAATTTTTTTAAATTTTTTTATAGAAGAAATTAAAAAAAAAGGGGGGTAAAAATTTGATTGGGCCTTAAGCCCAAGAGTGGATTTTAATGGGCCAAGCTAGCCAGCCCAATAGGAGCCCATGGAGGGGCTGTCGACCGGTCCATGGAGGCCCAAGGAGGTGTGGCCGTTGGCCACAAAGGAGGCCCAAGAGTGGCCCAAACCCAAGCCCAAAAGCCCATCAAGACAAGTGGCAAGAGGTCTTCATGCATTGGCTTAGAGAGGGATGGCATGCATTGGCCATTGGTGAGGCAAAACAATGATTACTAATGATTAGGAAATGGGGGGATAAAAGAGAAGGGAAGGAGAGAGAGTGGCCAGTTGCTTCATTTGGCCAAGAGAGAGAGAGAGAGAGAGAGAGAGAGAGAGAGAGAGAGATTTCGAGAGAGAGGGAGAGTGGCTGAGAGAGAGGAGGAGCCGAGGAGGAGGAGTTGCTGTCCGTCCGCCGTGCTCGCCGCCGTGTGCCGTCGTCCGTCTGCTCTAGAGGCAAGTTGGAATCCTCTAGCTGCTCTTGCATGTGTGTATGTTACATGTATGTCGAATTTTGGGTGATTAGGAGAGGAAAACCGAACTATGGATGGCTTGTGCTTGAGTAGTGTTGCTGTTTTCGCTTGAACAGTTTGAGTCAGAATGTTGTGTGAGCTTGCATGCATGTTTGGAGTCCGATTTTGGCTTCAATTTCTTCATGAAAGTTGTAGCTAACATCTTAAATACAACATACTAAAATTTGGTGGAAAATGATGGAGATTTGAGGGGTTAAACTCTCATCCTACGGAGACCTCAGATCTGGAACGATTTCACTGACCTCTTGTTGTATTTGTCATTGCATGTTGATTTGTGCTAAGAATATTTCTTCAATCTCTTCATGAAAGTTGTAGGGGACATCTTAAACTACAACATACTCAAATTTGAAGTGAAATGAACAAGTATAGCCTAGTAAATCGACTAGATCTCTAAGACGGTGATTCTGGAGATGTATTTCGAGACACTCGAAACTTCATGGACATAAATGACGACTATAATATGGTTATTTGACTTATATCTCTTCACCAAACTTGTAGAGAACGTCTTGATGTATAACATATCCAAATTTCAGAGGAAATGAAGAAGAATAGATAGGTGAAAACTCAGTATTTCGGAGATGCATGTACTGGACGTTTTCGGTGATGGATCCAGAAGCTTCGTGAGACTGTAGAAAATAATCTAAAAATAATATGACTTGGAAGTCTTCATAAAAAAATATACTTTAATGTCTTGGCTATCACTCGGTAAAATTTCATAATTTTTGGATTTCGTATGGATATTTTAAACGAATTGCTTCGGAAACAGTGCGTACTGATCTTATCCGAAAATTACATGTCGTTTTGTGAGAATTGTGAAATTGTGTGAAATTCTATTTGGCCATGTATTTTGCATGAAATTATTATCCTATTGGATAATTTATCACTTGCCTTAATTTTTATAATTTTTGGGAATTTATAGATATTAAATTGAATATTTTGAAAATGACATAAGCTGGAATTTAAATAAATGAAAAATGGCATGAAAAATGGATTATTTTATTTGGCCATAAATTCCATTAAATTTATTTCATAAATAATTATACCATGTAGCATGAATGATGAGGTCTTGATGTATGCATGACATTGAATTGAGATGCATGTATGAATTCCATGCCGAATATGACTTATTTGACATCACATCATATGCCATGCTAAATTAAGACCGAAATTGGTAAACATGGATAATGTTAAATGAGGAGATTGTGGTGGCGGATGATGATGCCCGGAATGTATAGAGATGCATTGTCGGATGGCCCTTGGAGATTCAGGATGCCCGGAAAGTTGGGGGTGCCAGAAGCCCTGTCAGAGGTCTTTGCCCGAGGGGAATGCCTCGCGATGCCAGGATTGGGGTGCGGGATGCCCGGCCAGGGAGTGTAAATGCTGGAAGCCCTGTCGGAGGTCTTTGCCCGAGGGAATGCCTCGTGATGCTAGTTGGGATGCGAGATGCCCGGAATGTGGGGCCGGATGCCGGTGGCCTGGAATGGCTGAATGCCGGAGGTTTTCTCGCATGGGATGCGAGTGTAAAATATGAGATGAAATTTATGAATCGAGGAAGGGTGATGTGGTGATCAAATTGAAAAGTTAAAAGTGGAAATTGAACCATGCATGATGATGATCACCTATGGCATGATGATATGCATGATGATGATGATGATCACCTATGGCATGATGATATGCATGATGATGATGATCACCTATGGCATGATGATATGCATGATGATGATGATGATATATGATATGGCATGATGATATGCATGATGATGATGATGATGATATGTGATGATGCCATGATGATGATGACATGTGTGAGGTGATGATGCCATGATGATGATGACATGTGTGAGGTGATGATGCCATGATGATGATGACATGTGTGATGCGATGATGTCAAGATGATGATGACATGTATGATATGATGATGCTGTGATGATGATGACATGTGTGATGCGATGATGTCATCATGATGATGACATGTATATGATATGATGATGCCATGATGATGATGACATGTGTAATATAATAATGTCATGATGATAACTACATGAGTATGACATAATGATACACATGTATGTATCATGATTATGATGATGATGCATGATAGTATGCGCATGGCTTCAAGGTAAGTAACGCCTACAATGCATGTATGATTTGTATGATGCATTGAGTGGTTATTGGATTCCTTTACCTGCTGAGTGGTTGTACTCACCCATTTTGGGGACCAACATTTCAGATTAGCAGCATGCCGCTTCCTGCCGTCGCGTGGGGTGTATTTTACGGTTTACCATCCGACGTCGACGTTGAGTGCGAGGAGTTCAGCTGTTCTTTTGTGCCTGGATTGACGTATATTTGTGTGCGATATTTTTTCATGTACGACATAGGCCTGGCTAGGGGCCCGATTGTCCAGGAGATTGTCTCCGTCCACGTTCGTCGCGACGGGGTGATGAGAGGGATGTTGCCACCACCACCGCCTGATGCACCGGATTGGGTGTGAGGCTCGTGTGTGACGAGTAGGAGCTGTTTTTTTTTTTTTTTTGGATAGTTAGCTGACACTGATGATGGGGGTTGTGCACGTGAGATGTAGAGGGTCAATGGTTCTTTTTGGGGTTTTAGGCCGGACATGGCTGAGTCCTGGCTTTTCCTTTTGATGTATTGACCCAAAGAAGTCCTATCTTGAAAATATATGTAAATAAAGTGTCATGGCTTGTCTATAAAATCATGATGATTAGTGGTGTATACTTGTATCATGGTTGGTAGGGGGAGAGATGGTGATGTTTTATTTTGCTTCCGCTAATGAGTCTCGCTGGGACCGCTTTTAAAAAAAAAAAGTGTGCCTGTGAACTACGACACCTCTTCTAAGGAGAAAGGTAATAAGATGTAACATTGGTGCTTGTGGCGACCTACGAAGGGTTCGGAGTGCTACACCTATATTCAAAAAACGATGCACACCAACTAAACATTTATAGGTAAAAGCCGAACACTTTTATTTACTTAAACCAGATGGACATCATTCATCGGTACATCAAAATGCCATAGTTTTCTACACTTGGCTATACTTCAAAAGATGACCGACTTCTCCTCCAACATTCGTATACTTAAAGTCCATCGATCAGTGTCGGCGTCCAAAAGTTCTTTCCCTTGCTATCCTCCTCCTCGCGATCATATCCAATCACTCGATCCATCTACCGGTGGCAGTGGCAGCAGAGGTCTCTTATCTAGTTTGAAATGTTATTCCCCAAAAGGGGTGAGTACAACCACTCAGCAGTAAAGATCTACCAAACTACTTATTGCGTCAAACAAAACAATCAAGGAATCATAACAAAGCACATATCATTCATGCATTCAAGCATAACTTACCTTGCAGCCATACATATGTCATCATACCATATGTGCATATACCATCCCGCACTCATCATCAAGCATTCATGCATATATCACCATGCCATATGTGCATATACCACCATGCACTCATCATCAAGCATTCATGCATATATCACCATGCCATATGTGCATATACCACCATGCACTCATTATCAAGCATTCATGCATATCCATGCCATATGTGCATACACCACCATGCAGTCATGCATCTCTCACCATGCCATCGTGTATACACCATCATGATTCACATCATCCATGCTATCAAGCATACATCACCATGAGATCCATTCATGCCTTCATGATCGCATTTTCAATATCAAATAGTATTAATTTACTTTCATAAGCAGATCATGCATCATGCCATATGCATACACCCATGCACATGATTCACTTTCAATTCTTATCTTTCACGAGGATTTCATCAGTTTTTCTTTTCAGGGACTAATGTTTGCATCCCATAATTTATCGCTCGCACCCAATCCTAGCATTGCGAGGAACCTCCTGCACATACCTCCGGGCATCCGGCACACACCTCCAGGCATCTCATATCCCAACTAGCATCACAAGGAATCCCCCTGGGCACAAACCTCCAGGGCTTCTGGGATTACGTACCGACATACCACCAGGATCCCCCCCTTTGGAATTACGTACCATATACCACTGGGCATCTCGAAACTCCAAGGACCCTCTGGAATTACGCCACTAGGCCACCGGGCATCCGACATCCCCATATTCTGGGCATCCGACACTCCCGGGGCATCATCGGCTCACACCTCCGACGGCCTTCTCATCACCACAATGCATATTCCCATACATCTCATTTTCAATTTCACATTTGATGCAACAATGCCAATGATCTGACAACAGCCCTTTTTAAAATCATATAATATGCCTGGGGAAAAGTATCATTTGATGCAATGGTTTTGAAAACTTCATTGAGTTCATGAAAATCCATCAATCCTTTGATGTCATATGAAATGTATGAATTTCATCATGTCATTGCATGAATAATAATCCAGGATATCATGATTTGCATAATAAATCCAATAAACAGTAAATAAAACAATTTCCAGCTTAAACAGAATGCATGCTATTCATGAATAATTATAGAAAATTAGCAAACGATGGAAATAAATTATGAAAATTTACCAAAATGTAGATAAGATCTAAGAAAACATATTTCGTGATGAACACCATATCAAACAAGACTTCGCAGAATACGTATAGGTCCATACATCACCGAAAAAGGATTTTAACATCATCTATGCACAGTTTTGAAAAAAATTTCGATTAAACCCTTAAATAAACTCAGAAAATTCTGAAATTTGGACACGCTGTATTTAAGATCTAGAGGTACAGGTTTCATGAAGAAATCGTAGTCCAATTCGTTCTGGACTCAAAGGTAAAACCAGCTTACTTTCCTGTTTTCGGATTTATCTTTTCCAGACTATCATCATTCAAAGAAACTCGATTCTTCGACTTATATATGTTCATTTATTCAAATTTTTCAGTATGTTATTCCTCATAATATTAACTACAACTTTCATTAAAAACATATGATCAAATTTTGACCACATGATTTTATAAAAATCACGGAGTCTTACTGGGTCGAAGTAATATTTTCCAGATCCAGTTTTCTCAAAGAAAAACAATTTCACCGACTTATCTTTCTTCTTTTCCTCTTAATTTTTTATATGTTTTACCTCAAGAAGTATAATACAACTTTCATTAAGAGATAAAGGTGATATTTTCAAAATAAAATCACTTTATAGTCCACGAAATCAGTGAAGCTCAGTACAACATTTCCAGATCTAACGTCTTCAAAGGAAAAATCGTTTCTTGTTCGTTTTATCTCAAATTTTAGTATGTTAATCTTAAAGATGTTCTCTACAACTCTCATTAAGAGGTCGAAGTGAAATAGTCACATGCAACACACGAAATCACCAAGAGGTCAACAAAACAGTTTCCAGATCTAATGTTTTCGTAGAAAAATGATTTCACCCGTCAAAACTCATCCATTTTGTATCCAATTTTATTATGTTATACATCAAGATGTTCTATACAACTTTCATGAAGAGATCGAAGTGAAATTCCAAATAAAAAGTCGCATGCAACCCCGAAACTCGTGAACAGTCAAGCTGATTTTCCAGAAACAGCATGCAAGACCAACAAACCTCTCCCCAAAGCTCCGAATTTGCACCACTTACCATAACCACGATTTATCATCTTCTACACACACTTTACAGCAAGCAAAGGGTAGGTTTTAGGACTCTACTTGCCTTAGATTCAAGCACAAAAACAGCAACAAACAATGACAAAGCAACAACGAACGGCGGACGAACGGGCGGACGAATCCTCCTCTTTCTTCACACGGCCTCCCTCTTCCTCTCTCGGGTTCCCTCTCTCACTCTCTTGACAGCTCTCTCTCTCACCCCCCCTCAAAACCGGTCACTTCCCTTCTTTTCTTTCTTTTTGGTTGTTTATATACTTGCATGCATCCTTATTTTGCATGGGGGACTCTTGTCCCCAAGAAGGAGACAAGTGTCTCTTGCCAAAGACACTTGGAGGAGGCCATGCGGCTCCTCCTCCCCCCTCCATGCGTTGACCACCTCATGGCTCTATGGGCCGGGCCTCTTGGCCCACTTTAGGCCCATCTCACTTGGGCCTAAAGTCCAAACTTAAATGGCCCAAGTTTATTTTTAATAATACATCTTAATCCTCATTTAAATAAATACCAAATTGCATAATAAAATGGCCAAAAGACTTTGCAACATAGTTTAATAAAATCCAACTTATAAAATTCATGGCCAAAAACATAATTTCCTCATCAAATAAAATCCTTGGTCTCACATGGACATAGGATGCGTTTCCAACAACAATAATTATCCATTTATATAAATACCAAATCATTCTTATTCACTTGGCCATAAATCTTGAAATCATAAATCAATAAACCCCTACTTATAAAACACATGGACATGAGTTATTTTTGGGATGCCACAATTCTCCCCTCCTTTGAGAATTTCGTCCTCGAAATTAGACATTGCCTATGTCTCCTCAAACAAGTGAGGGTACCTTTCCCTCATCTCGTTTTCACTCTCCCATGTGGCTTCCTCCACATCATGATGTTGCCATAACACCTTAACCAAAGGTATTTTATTGGTCCTAAGAATTTGTTCTTTTCGATCCAGTACTTGCACAGGCTCCTCAATGTATCTCACTTTCTCATCCACTTTGATGGCTTCATGATCAAGTATGTGACCAGAGTCTGGCTGATACTTCCTCAGCACATGCTTATACTTTTCTGAAAGCTATTGTTATACACAAATTCTACCAGGTATAACATTTCATCCCAACTTCCTTTAAAGTCAAGGATGCAAGCTCTTAACATGTCCTCTAATGCTTGGATCACTCTTTTCGTTTATCCATTTGTTTGAGGATGAAAAACAGTACTAAATTGAAGCTTCATCCCTAAAGCATCTTGGAGATTTCTCCAAAAATTTGAAGTAAACTTGGAGTCTCGATTAGATGTAATTGTTACAGGAATATCATGTAAGCGTACCACTTGGCCTACACATCTATTAGCAAATTTATCCATCGGATAATCTACGCGAACTACAAGGGAATGGACAGACTTAGTCAAGCGATCTACTATCACCTAGATAAAGTCGTGACCACATAATGTCCTTGGTAATCCTCGCACAAAATCCATTGTCACACAATCCCATTTCCACTTTGGTATATCTAACAGTTTCAATCTAACACACCATTTAGCCAAATTATTCCTTTACCTTTGTCACCATCAATTCAAGCCTAGACCATCAAAATCGACACCATTAACAACTCATCTGGTTCAGTCTAACAAAGACATTCACTACGCTTTCACTGCAACATAGATTCAAGCCTAAAATATAGCATCATTCCTTCGATTCAAATATCGATAGTCCGCCAAGACTTATTCATTTCAAAGATCGAATCCACCAAGATAAGAACTTGTCTAGTTTCCATCGAGTATATCTCATGTCTCACCCTAAAGGATCATCACTTAGACTAATCATTCATCAAATCCACAACTTGAACTTCCACCATTTCACCTTGGAAAGACTATAACCACAATTGATCATATTCACTAATTCCACCAAACCTTTTCAAACTGAGATCATCACCTAAAATTAAAAGTTGACCACCATCGATTAAACCTATTATTCCGACATATAAACCACAAATAATTTCATGTCTCATATGACCACTCAAACTCATGACTTCCAAGATCAATCTATACATACTAAATGCCTCCATGTAATGCATCAAGACTTCCAATGAGATCCTCTAATAGGAAGTCACTACTTATCTCAAATGATCATAACTTAATCCTCAAATTCATAACTCGCTCTCCATAATTCATTTCTTAAGCTCTGTTTGCAGCACTGTGCTTAGATGATGTGCACGTTCTTCGGGTCCTTTAGAATATATCAGGATATCATAAATGAAGACAATCACAAATTGATCCAAATAAGGCTTAAATATCTTATTCATTAAATCCATGAATGCAGCTAAGGTATTCGTCAATCCAAATAGCATAACTAGGAACTTGTAGTATCCATAGCGAGTCCTAAATGCAGTCTTAGGAATGTCTTCTTTCTTGATCCTTAACTGATGGTATCCTGACCTCAAGTCAATTTTTAGAAAAGACCGAACTTCCTTGCAATTGGTCAAATAGGTCATCAATTCTAGGTAATGAGTACTTACTCTTAACAATTTCATAATTCAATTGCCTATTATCAATGCACAAACGTATCGACCCATCCTTCTTTTTCACAAACAAAAGTTCTACAAGCTTAACCATGCTTCCGCTGTGCCACTTTGATAAAAATATCCCAGAAACACTACCTTCCCAGTTCAGTTCATAGTTCGGTTCATTCCTGCCCTCTTTTGCCATCCTAGAAGCCTGCCAGGAGCCGCTCCTTGTTCAAGTCCTCTGACCTCGGCGTCCACTCCCCGCTCTCATTGGTTCGGGTCGTTACAGGTACACCAGCTTTCGCTTGGTTCGAACCCAAACTACACATCCATTGGAGGGTCTCGTTTCGATAGGGACTAACTTACAGAGATATTATCCGCTTTGGTCTATCCTATTCTTAGCCTCACGATTTTATCCTTAGCACATGGGTAAGTACTATCTCAGGAGATCATTCATCCTAGTCCATTGCTTACGGAACTAGTTCATTCTTACGATGAGGTCAAAGTTATACATAACTATCACTACCAAGTCCATCTCTAGATCTCGTTCTCCTAGGGTTATGTGGCATCCCAAAATTCAAGATAAGCCCTAAGGTGTATTAAAGCCCGTAATTAGGTAATGAAATTACCTATGGTTTATTTTTAGCCATTAGTCTTCTCTTAAGGCTAAGTGATTTTATGCTTGTGTTCATGAGTTTTTAAATTAGTACTATAGGATAAATTAATGAGGGTGATTTATTCTTGGCCATGTGAATTTTAAATTTTAAATTCTATAAAAGAAAGAATAAAAGGTGAAATTGGATTTTTATTTGGGTTTGGGCCTTAGGCCCAAAAGTGGACTTTTGATGGGCCAAGGTGGTTGGCCCATTGAAGCCCACGAATGGGCTGTTGTCGGCCACAAAGGAGGTTGGCCCATTTGCTGGCCCAATTGCTCCCAAGCCCACCATGCATGAGCCTTGCCAAGTGGCAAAAAGGAGGGCTTCGTGCATTGGCTTGTGGAGAGGCAAGTCATGATTGCCAATGATGGAAATTTGGGGAAACAAAAGGGGAGAGAGAGATGGCCGGTTGGGTTGCCGTCCAAGTGAGAAAAGAGAGAGTGAGTTGTGAGAGAGAGGAACCGAGAGGGAGGAGAGGAAGGAGCTCGCCGTTCGTCCGCCCGTCGCCGCCCGCACGCCGCCCATTCGTTCGCTGGTGTGCCGTCCGTTTGCTGTCGTTCTCTTAGTCTTAGAGGCAAGTTGGGATTCACTTTCTACTCTTGCATGAATGTCTTGCATGTGTGGTCGAAATCTAGGAGAGGCAAGGAAACGAAGCTAATGTAGTTTGTTCTTGAAAATGCTTGCTGAACTCGTGTAAACCGCCTGACCCAGAAACTTGTAGAGGCTTGCATGTGTGTTTCGAGTTGGATTTTGACTTCGACTCCTTCATGAAAGTTGCAGAAGACATCTCAAACTACAATATAATAAAATTTGGGATAAAATGGTGGAGATATAAAGGGTGAAACTCTCATCCTACGAAGACACTAGATCTGGAACTGTTTCACTGACCTTTTGGTAGTTTGTGGGTTGCATGTTGATTTTTACTAAGAATATCTCTTCGACTTCTGCATGAAAATTTTAGAGAACATTCTAAAGACTAACATACTCAAATTTGAAGTAAAATGAGCAAGTGTAGCCTAGTGAATCGACTTACTCTTGAAGACGGTAAATCTAGAAACACGGTACTGGACACCCGAGACTTCTTGGACCCATATGGTGACTATTCTTTGGAATTTGGACTTAGATCCCTTAATAAAAGTTGTAGGGGACCTCTTGAAGTAAAAAATATCCAAATTTCAGAGGAAATGAAGAAGCATAAGTAGGTGAAAACTCGATATTTCGGTGGTAGCTATAGTGGACGTTTCGGTGCGAGGACCAGGAGTTTCGTATGTCTATAGAAAATTATCTAGGACGAATCTGGCCTAGATGTCTGCATGAAAAATCTACTTTAATGTCTTGAATATAACTTGGTAAAATTTCATAATTTTTGGAGGTCATTCAGGTATTTTAATCGAATTATTTCAGAAACTTCACAATCTGTTTCTATCCGGAATTGCATGCTGTAATTGTGTGGATTATATCTTCTTGTGTGAATCTCATTAGGGCATGTGTTCTTAACGAAATTGTTATCTTATTGTCTTTTCTATCTCATGTCCCGATTTCATGATTTTTGAGATTCATATGGATATTTAATTCAAATGTTTTCTAAAATGGTATAGGCTGGAATTTAGTAAACTTCAAAAAAGGCATGATAAATGGACTATTTTAAATTGTATGGACTCCATGAATGGCATTGTTATGAATGATTGTGTCTTGCTGCATGTATGATGATGATTGGAGATGCATGTATGAATCAAAGGATGAAAGTGATCTTGTTTGCCATTACATTGTGTGCCATGCTGAGTTGAGGCATAAATTGGTGAACATGAACAATGATAAATGAGAAAATTGTTTGAGGCGGATGATAATGCCCGGAGAGTATCAGGATGCCCGGGATGGGGGGTGCCAGATGGCTGGAATGTATAGAGATACATGGCCGGATGTCCTCGGGAGTTTCGAGATGCCCGGAATGGTTGGGTGCCGGAAGCCTCGGAGGTCTTTGCCCGAGGGGATGCCTCGTGATGCCAGTTGGGATGCAAGATGCTTGGAAAGTGGGGTTGCCGGATGCCCGGTGGCCTTAAATGGCTGAATGCCAGAGGGTTTTCTTGCGATGCCAGGTTGGGGTGCGAGTGTTAAAGTATGGGATGAAATTGCTGATCCCGAGAAGAAGAGATGTGATGATTAAATTGAAAGATAAAAGTGGAGATTGAATCATGTACATATGATATGATGACATGCGTATGGATGTATGACATGATGATGATGACATGTGTATGATATGATGATGACATGATGATGATGGCATGTGTATGATATGATAAGACATGATGATGATGATATGTGTACGACATGATATGATGATAACTTACGACATGATGACATGTATGTGATGTGATTGTGATGAGGATGTATGATGGTATATGCATGGCTTTAAGGTAAGTGATGCCTGGAACACATGTATGACATGTATTATGCTATGATTGTATTGTATGATGCTTTGAGTGGTTATCGGATCTTTTACTTGCTGAGTGGCTGTACTCACCCCTTTGGGGACCAACATTTCAGATTAGAAAGATGCCACTTCCTACCGTCACGCGAGGCACCTTCTATGGCCTCCTATCGGATGTAGAGGTAGAGTGTTCGGAGATCGACTGCGTCTTCGTCCCTGGACTGACCTTTTTGCGAGTGCGAGTGTTGGTCATGTACGATGTAGGCCTGGTTGAGGGCCCTATTATTCAAGAGTTCATATCTGTCCATGCCCGTCGAGATGGGGTTATGCGAGGGATGTTGTCGCCGCCACTGTCTGATGCACCTGGATGGGTGTGATGGTTGTGTGAAGGGTAGAGAGCTGGTGTTTCTTTTTGGGGTTGGCCGCCGTTGTTAGATGGAGGACGTCATGTGATTACTTCAGGGGTCGAGAGTTTCTTTTTGGGATGAAACCAAGTGTAGCTAAAAACCTTGGCTTTCTTTTGTTGTATCGATCTGCGAAAATCCATCCTGGAAAATATGTAAATAAAAGCGGTATGGCTTTATCTTCTCTTATGATGATTAGTGGTGTGCAATTGTATCATGGTTTTCAGGGAAGAGATGGCAATAATATATTTCGCTTCCGCTAATGAGTCGTGCTGGGACTATTTGTTTTTCAAAAAAAAAAAATGTCTATGATTTACGACGCTTCTTCTAAGAGATGTATTTAGGTGTAGCATTAGGTGCCTATGGCGACCTAAGGTGTTTCAGGGTGCCACAGGTTATCTCACACATCTCACATGTTAACGTAGATAATAACGTGTCCTTCAGTGATGTAGAAATACAAAGAGGCATATCTAAAGATTTGTTCATATTTCTCACAATCATCTATATTTTTTAGACACAAATGAATGCGTGCCACTCATATCAAATAACACATATGCCTTCTTATCCATCTATCGAAATTGTACCTGAGATAACACTTTCGGAAGCTTTCGCTTCCTCTTGGGTGACCGCATACACTTGTCCTTGTGCTGGTGGCCTCTGTGGATTCCTTCGTAGGTTTGGTCCACCGGTACTTTGTTGTACCTGTCGCACCGAGCTAACATTCGGCTGCGACCCATCGCGTGGGCAATTTCTCTTAAAGTGTCCTATTTGCCCACATCCATTACACCTCAGTTGCCTATTACAAAGTCCTGGCCCATGTTGTCTACCACATCTCTGGCAAAAATTACCCTGGTAGGGTATTATCCCAAAAGTCGAGCCATTCCAAGCTCTTCTAAAATTTCCAAAGTTATTCTTTTTCTTAGGTTCCCAAGGGTGACCTTGATCAGGATAAGGTCTCTTACCCCTTCGAATATCATTAAAGGTCATTTGCCTCTTAGATTATGATTGCTCTCTCACTAACTCTTGCTTCACCAACTGTGCCCTCTCATAAATCTCATTATAATCTCTTATATTCAGAGGCACTAGTTGTTTTCTAATATCAGTCCTTAATCCTTTAAGAAATCTCTTAGCTTTTTCCTCTCAATCCTCAACCAACTTGGGAGCATACCTAGACAATTCATAAAATTTTGCCTCATACTAATCTACTGTCAGCTCCCTTTGTTCCAACTGAACAAATTCAGTGATCTTCCTATCCTTGGCACAATCAGAGAAATGCTCCCTATTGAAAGCTCTCACAAACTCTTCCCAGTTAACATCAGTACCTGGTGGAAAGATTGTGTCTCTTGAAGCTCTCCACCAAAACTTTGCATTTCCCTCCAGTTGGTACTCTGCCAAGGTTATCTTTTCAGCATTGCTACAGTTCAACAATCGGAAAATCCGTTCCATTCCATCAATCCATTGCTCCGCCTCCTCAGGACTTCCCATTCCACTAAACTTAAGTGGCTTCAACTTCAGAAATTGTTCCACCAGTCTTTGAGGGCGACGTTCCACTTCGGGTTGTTGTTGCGCTTGCATTTCTATCAGATTTCCTATATTGGCCAATGCTTGCAGGATATCTTCCATCCAGGGTTTAGCCCTTGCAGCAGAGGCTTCAACCCTCGATGGATGAGAACTTTCAGCTCGCACCATGATTTTCCTGCAGTTTTCCAAGCATTTGCCTCAAGAATAATTTGCAACTCGGTGTCACTAGTCAGATCATTCATTAAGGTTATTACTAAAGTCACATAAGTAACATAGAATGTTACTGACACACCAAAACAACATCACACTAGTTACTAGGGATCTACGAGTGAATATCCATCACCCGTTGTTCAAAGTTAGTCAACCATTCCAGTTAGTATCCTATGGTGTGCATTGTCATCATATTCCTCAATTTCCAAATGAGGCATCTTATCACTCCAAATGGACCATAGCTCTGATACCAAAACCAGTTGTGGCACCCCTCGACGGCCCCCGATCCGATTGGGGTCGCCACAGTTCGCTTACCATTTACTTTCCTTAATAAAAATGTCACTCTGATACCATTTCACTTGTAGCGGGTCCATACAACCATGGGGTTTACATCTTTTATTATCGGTCCCTTGCGCAATTCATGTAATGGAAGCACATCTATTAACTCCCTTCCCTATATTCAGTAAACGATACACACCAACTAAACATTTATAGGTAAAAGCCGAACACTTTTATTTACTTAAACCAGATGGACATCATTCATCGGTACATCAAAATGCCATAGTTTTCTATACTTGGCTATACTTCCAAAGATGACCAACATCTCCTCCAACAGTCGTATACTTAAAGTCCATCGATCAGTGTCGACATCCAAAAGTTTTTTCCCTTGCTATCCTCCTCCTCGCGATCATATCCAATCACTCGATCCATCTACCCAGTGGCAATGGCAGTAGAGGTATCTTATCTAGTCTGAAATGTTATTCCCCAAAAGGGGTAAGTACAACCACTCAGCAATACAGATCTACCAAACTACTCATTGCGTCAAACAGAACAATCAAGGCATCATAACAAAGCACATATCATTCATGCATTCAAGCATAACTTACTTTGCAGCCATACATATGTCATCATACCATATGTGTATATACCATCATGCACTCATCATCAAGCATTCGTGCATATATCACCATGCCATATGTACTTGGATGATTGCAAGCCTTTAGGGTAGGTGTTTACTCTAGCAGGTGGTGCAGTTAGTTGGAAAGCATCCTTATAGGATCACATTGCCTTGTCTTTGACTGAGGCAGAGTACATGGCACTAACCTTTGTTGCGAAAGAGATGATATGGTTACAAAGTTTGCTCTTGGATTTTGGGTTAGAACATAATAGTGTGGATATACACTGTGATAACCAAGGTGCGATATATTTGGCATATAATCCAGTTTATCACGAGCGAATGAAATATATCAACATCAGGTATCACTTCATCCGAGATGTCTTAGCTAAGGGTAATGTTATTATTAAAAAGATTGCTACAGCAGATAACTCAGCAGACATGATGACTAAGTCTGTTCCTTTGGCGAAGCTTAAGCTCTACTTGAGCTCTATTGGCATCTGTGGAGAGTGAGCGCCCGTCGGGGCGTTGGGAGAGTAGTATGGATGATGAGCACTATAACTTGGTTTCAAACATCGAGCCAATGTGGAGAATTGTTAAATTATGACTCAAGTTTGAGCGTTTGCAAAAACGCGATTCGTTGGACTCTTGAAACTGCACAAAATAGGAAATATATTAAAAAAAAAAGTTGAGCAAAGTTTCTTCTTCTATTTTGCAAAACCTGTAGAAGCCGAAAGTTTGTTACGTGGGCCCAAGTCTGCACACGCAAGAAGCTGCCAAAGCAAGAAGCCAACGTTGGTGGGCCTAAGGTCAAAGATTTGACCTTTGGGCACACGATTTTCTTCTTTGCCATGAAGATGGAGTCCCTGCATGCGTATAAAACAAAGCGTAGGTGGGCATAGGTCAAAGTTTGACCTGGGCACACGTATCAAAGAAGAAACAAAATCTCCGCAAATTTCTCTCCCCCTTCTGAAAGTTGCCACCGAAGCCCTATGTACAACAATCCATGAGAAGCCGCACGCTGCCAAGAGAGAGAGAGAGAAAGAGAGGAGCTGAACGAGGAAGCTGAAGATCTTTTTTTTTTTGGCGTATGACTTGAACGCGTAGTAATTTTGTTGCTATGAGTTTATACCCAAGTGAGTTGTTTATTTATAAATTTGGGTTTTGGGTTAAATCTAGGTATTGGAAACACTTGAGCGTATGAGTGATTGTAAACTCTGATACTCCGATTATAGTAGATTATTTATTGCCAGCTCTCTTCGTGGACGTAGGTACCAATACTCGGACCGAACCACGTAAATTTCTTGTGTTCTTATTTTTCTCATTTATAGTAGACCCTATCGTTTCCACGTATTATATTCCAACTAAACATATTGTATCATTCACAAAATGCCGTTTTTTCCCTAGGTAGGTTCGCAGGGTTTCAAATTAGTAAATCATACTATGCATAAGTTTAGTCAGAATCCTCTCCTTTCATGCATTCTAACTCCCAAATATCAACACTAAAATAAGTATAGATTTTTCTGGGTCACATGATGACGGCACTTTGTGGGTTGTTAAATCCTAAAATCTCAATAAACAACGGAGATTCCACCTCCATGTTGAGCCTAGTGGAAGAAAGAACTTCCGGACTAATCTTAATGAGGAACGAACTTTCATAAAGCCAAGGCTGGCCAATGATGTGAAATTTGAGTTTATCTGCTTAAGTTTATCCACATTCACAAATGCCAATGAAGAAGTCAACAGCGACCGGTCTTAGACGCATACTAAAGCATGAAAGCGAAAGAGAATCCGGCACTATCATAGCATTGAAAGAGTAAGGCCAAATTAGATTGTTGTTGAATATAAGCAAGCAATGTCACCAAAGAAAACATCTAAACGAGCATTCACCGATATTAAAGAGTTGAATCTCTTGGCCAAAGTTCACACATCAAAAGACCGATGAAGCAGATTTGTCGGCCTTGAGAACAATAAAGAAGAGATACAACAGAAAAGACGTTGACACCTCCAGCAAGTAATAGTAATCCCTCCAATTGCTCTGCTACAAGCACAAAATATTTTTCAATCAGTATGGAATCAACTGCTTCACTATAACTGAAAACAATGGTGTGGATACATATAAGGAGAATTCTTTCTACCTTGTGTTGGAGAAAACTTTCTTATTTGTTTTGAAGCTGACAAAACGTTTCCATTAGTCTAGTTTAAAGACTTCCAGACTCTACCATCAAAAGTCTGAAGACCGCCAGATTCAAGATTTAAAGTCTGTCCTTATTGACAGTTTCCAGACTGACGAACAAGACTTATCCAGATGCGAATATATCTTTAAGGTTTTGATTCGTGCGGCTAAAGAAGTTCTCACGGCTGGAGATGGCATCTTGAGATCTATTATTCGTATTATAATTAATTCAAGTAATTTGAATCCGTTGATTGGCGAAGTATACTTGGAAGGTTATACTTAAGGAAATCTAGATCCTGATTGTATGGGTGAGCATGATTGGTGGGCTATCATTACATTCCTTAAGTAATTCGAGATCTCCTTAATTGATTCTGTTCAACGGGTAGATTGGAAGAACTCCTTTGGAGGGTGCCAACGGTTATGAAGGCATGAAGGAGTATACAAGGAAGACGCTCTAGTTATTCAAGAGTGTGCAACATAGATAAATTCCAAAGTCTGAAGCTCCTTGTTCTTTGCTGATTCAATTCTTGAGTGTAATTTTGTACTCAAAATAGAGATTAGATACTTGTGAGGCCTTGAGGAAGTGTAGCAGAGTCTCTACACTATGGAATTAAGGATGTGAGACTGTAATATCTCTTTTGATTCTTAGTGAAATCCAGCCGGTGGGCTGTTAGTGCAGGAGAGTGGACTAGGCATGGTCTAAGCCGAACTACTATAAACCTTGTGTTCTTATTCTTTTCCCTGAACTCTTTTATTTTTTTCATAGCTTTATTTAACTGTTTAAGTCTGATTCCTTTTGTATAGTCTGTAGTCAACCGGATTCAGGTTAAAAGTAAAGTTTTTCGTTGCATTTTGTAAAATCTGTTTTCACACCTATTCACTCCCCTCTAGGTGTTCGTACTAGTATTTTCAATTGGTATCAGAGCTTGTGTACTCATTTAAATTGAAGTGTTTCTCCTTCTGAGTTAAAGATTTATGGCCAGTATGTTGGCTCCAGGTTTGGTTGAAGGGAAAAGTAATACTAGACCGCCTTATTTCAATGGAAATGAATACAGTATATGGAAAAACAAGATGAAAGCATTCCTAAGATCAAAAGATCCTCTAGAATGGGATGTGGTAGACAAATGAATCATTCATAAAGCTACAACAGTCTCAGAAAGAGGGAAAGAAGTTGTAGAGGCTAGCGAGATGACTTAAGAAGAGCTAACCAAGAGACAAGCTCTTAATGCAAAAGCAATTTACTCCTTATATTGTGATTTATCTCCTACTGAATATAACAGAATATCTTCTTGTGAAACAGCTAAAGAAGTTTGGGATAGGCTGCACATTACTTATGAAGGAACTAATCGAGTGAAAGAAACCATGATTAATATTCTGCTCGGTCAATATAAAGCCTTTAAGATAAAGCTTGGAGAATCTATTACTGACATGTTTAGCCATTTTACAGAAATCGTCAATGGTCTTGAGTATCAGGGTCAACCAATCTTAGGACCCATAAAGGTTAACAAATTGTTGCGTGGACTTTCCAAAGATTGGAATCATGTAAAGACTTCAATAAGGGAAACATGAAGGATCATGCCATTGTCCGTTGACAAATTGGTTGGCACACTTCAATCCTATGAAGTGGAACAAATCAATGAAGAAGAAGATCCCAAAGGTAAGAAGTCTATTGTCTTAAAATCTAATGATGATTATGATATTATAGACTTTGAAGACGATATGGACGATGAAGAGCTTGCTCTCATGATAAGAAGGTTCAAGAAACTGAACAAAAGGGAAGACGATTCAATTGGAAGAAACAAAACTCTCAAAAGTTTCAAAACGAATCAGCTGAGGGCGATGAATCCAATAAAGATGTGATTTGCTTTGAATGAAAGAAAATGGACATATCGGACTCAATTGTCCCTTGGTGAAGAAAAAGAAAGGAAAAGCTGAGAAATACGAGAAAGGCACTCAAAGTAGAAACTTGGAGTGATGCTTTGAATGCGAAGAGAGTGATGATGATTATGCTAATATTTGTTTAATGGTAAAATCAGAATCAGACTCAGACTCTGAGATAGATACAGACTTAGACTCAGACAGTGAAATCGAGGTATGTAATTTAAAAATTCCTACTAAAGTCTTGAAATATATTAATGAACTTTGTCTTAATCTAAAAACTTCTCTTAAGAGGATTTCCGAGCTAAAAAGGGAGAATCCTGATCAAGTAACAAGAAAACTCATGGAATGAAAAGTTTGAAAATTTAGACAAAGGTTTTGCTGTTTTAAAAGAAAATGCAAACTTTCTTTCAAAATAAAATACTTGTCTAAAAAATGACATTTCAAAAATTTCAAAAAGGTTTTCTATAGGATCTGAGAAATTAGAAAAGATTCTTTCAGTACAAAGACTTTACTTTAACAAATCAGGCTTGGGAATGACTTCTGAAACCATTCCTCTAATTGATTTTCCAAAAGTAAAGGAAAGAATCAAATAAAGACCTACAAAAGCCTTTTATAGAAATCATTTTCAAAAGTCTTTGTAAAACCTGTTGGCGAAGTGCTCTTAGATATTCTAAGTGTAACACTTAGAATACTTTGAGAAAGAATGTCCTATGGTTTGGAGACCTGTTAAGAAGGATTGGGTAAAAACTGTATATTGCACTAACTCCACTAGACCCAAGAAAGTGTGGGTACCCAAGAAAGCTTGAGTTTATTTTTTAATTGCAAGTCACTATCAAGAAAAATGTCAAATGGTACTTGGATGGTGGATGCTCAAGACATATGACAGGAGATTCAAGTTATTTTACAAAGTTCATCCAAACAAATGGAGGAAAAGTTTCTTTTGGTGGAAATAGCAAAGGAAGAATTGTCGGATGCGGAATAGTAAAGATTAGAAGCCTTACGATCAACAATGTCTCCTTGGTAGAAGGACTAAATTACAATATACTCAGCATAAGCTAACTGTGCGACACATGATTCAAAATCAATTTTTAGGAAAGAATATATTAGGGAACTAGTAAAGACTTCTCTCAATCTTTCATGTGGCAAAGACATGGGAATATCTATCTTTTGGATATCAAACCAGAAAGATCTCAATGTCTAATATCAATTCAAGATGAAGCTAATTTCTAGCATCGAAAACTTGGCCATATCAACATGAAGCAAATTGCCAAGATTTCTTCAAAGAAGCTTGTTTGTGGACTACCCAATATGAAATACCAAAAATTTGACTTATGCACACCATTTGTGTTAGGAAAACATGTTAGAACTTCTTTCAAGCCAATAAATCAAGTTTCCACTAATCGTGTGCTGTAGCTCCTGCATATGGATCTCTTTGGACCAACTAGAACTCAAAACATTGGTGGAAAGAGATATTACCTAGTAATAGTGGATGATTATTCACGATTTACTTGGGTCTACATTATGGCAAATAAGTCTGAAACCTTCTTTTATTTTTCAAAGTTTGCCAAGAAAGTATAGAATGAGAAAGGGTATATTATTTCAAACATACGGATAGATCATGGAGGG